>NC_055974.1:12165828-12180540 GCF_018492685.1 Alosa sapidissima
CATACGTAGATGTGTTATGATTTCCAGGTATTTACACAGGTCTCCTTCAGTTTCCTTTTTGTTTCAGAAATGAGCACTATAGTTTTTTTTTTCTTCTTCTTCTGGGGCGTTTTGGGCTCTGTTCTATGCTCCAGTTCTAACGCGAGTAGGCACGGCTCAGCGCAGTGCCAACCCTCTGTCATCTGTTATAGTGTATAAGGGGCGAGCCTGCTGTCTTGGATCCCCCTCCCGTGTAAAAGCCTCATTTTCAGACAGGAAAAGAAACCAAGAGGAGAGCTCAGGAGTTATGATTTCATACGCCGAGCCGTCATGTAGCCCCCCCCCCCCCCACCCAGGACCTCTCGCCACGGCGCTCTAGGTGCCAATATAATGCCTTTATTCTAACACTTTTTCATTTGAACTTGGCCTTCCACTGTTTTTTTTCCCCATCCACTTTTTTCTGGGCAAGGGTTTATGTGACTCTCTCATAAAGCCATTACAGTGGCCCACGACTGACTGTTTTTAATCAAAAGAGTGCTTTCCTAACGTACGGGGCGGCTATAGTCACCCCTTTTCGGCTCTCCTCTCCTCTCCTCCTCTCCTCTCCTCCTCTCCTCTGTCTAATCGTCTCTCTGGTCGCTTCCAAGACTCTTCTCTACAGTCTATAGTGATGAAATGAACGTGTGAGCGTGTTTTTACCTCACCACTGTACAGCCTAATTCACGCAGGCTCCCACACAATCTCTCTGGATTATTGACATGTAAAGGAATACCTTCAGGGGCGCGTTTCCCAAAACCATAGTTGCTAACTAAGTTAGCAGAGTTTATATAGTTGCTAACTAAGTTAAATAAGTTATCAACTCTGTTGGTTATAATGCAAATTCCCATTGGCCCTTTCTGGTGGGTACAGTCTGATACACTGTCCTTGCCTTGGTCATGTTGACACGACACGTGGTTCCTCTCTCTTTTTATGAGTCGTTTCGTTGGGGTCGGGTCATCATCGCTCGCTCCGCTACGAGGGTTTGCGGTGACGTGAACACAACCCAGAAGTAGCATGGAATCTGTCCTTTGAAGTTTTCTTTTTCCATAAAGTATGCGCAACAGCTCTTCTGTTCGTTCACAAATGATTTCCCTTTAAAACGCGAGGGTCACTCTTTCCCTATCATCTATAGTTATGGTGATTAGGATAAAAGAGAACCTTAAGAAACTTTTGCACGCTAATCATTTACAGTATGTTCCAGCATTAGTCACCCTCCTTTCAGAGGTAGCACCCTGCCAATCCATCTGTAGGCTATAAAATATATTTAGGTCCCATTATTTAAAGAAAAGACCTGCACTGCTTTGGTGCACATAAAAGACTCTTTTGGTGCACATAACATTCGCTAATACCATGTATGTTAATAACATGATGGGAATTCCAATGACCTCAACAGGTGGAAGGTACTTAAACAACAAAAAAACGAACAAAGGAGGAGGTTCACACTCCTCTCCTCCCCTCTTTCACCTTTTACCCATTCTCTACTTCTCTCTATCACTCGTTTAGCCACCTCAGTGTAGGAAGAGAGGCAGAGGCCAAGAATGCAGAGCCAGCAGCTTGTCTCTCTCTCTCTCTGTCTCTCTCTGTCTCTCGCTTTCTCTCTCTGTCTCTTTCTCTCTCTGTCTCTCTCTCTGTCTGTCTCTCTCTCTCTCTGTCTCTCTCTGTCTCTCTCTCTCTCTGTCTGTCTCTGTCTTTCTGCACCACTCCTGCTTTAGCACCTCCGTGTCCAATGGCCAGCGGTGGATAACTGAGCTGTGCCACCCTGCCCAGTGTTTGCTGCCTGTGGCTCCAGTATTTTGGGGTGGAGGCTCCTTCAGAGTAGCGGTCCGCTGGGACTATGCCACGGTGGCTTCCGCGGGGCCTGTCTGGGGCCGGGGCAGGACGTACCGTGGGCCCGGTCCAACCGAGGCGGGCCGTGCCCCGTAAACTTTTATGCGATGTATCGTTAGTGCCGCCGCTGCCATCGTTGCCGCTGCTGCTGTCGTCATGGACACCGCCGGGGCCTCTTGCCGACCGCCTGGCCATGCCAAGCCCAACAGCCGGTCTTTCCCCTCCACAGCAATAGCTAAAACACAGCCTGTCTGTGTTTTTTCCCTCTCTCTCTCTCTCTCTCTCTCTCTCTCTCTCTCTCTCTTTCTCTCTCCCCCTCTCTTTTTTTGGGCTGCCATTCAAACACTGACCACAACCATTATGCTTCCAGCCACTACGCTGGCAGAGGTGTGATCTTAGCCTCCTGAACAGAAACACACACACACACACACACACACACACACATAGACACAGACACACTGAATATGTCTGTCACTCCAAAGCCTAAATGAATTACATTTACACATACTGTTGTTGTTTGAGTTTAACACATGTCTCTCTGTTTGTCTACATTTCATGTCATTCTGTTAAAAAAAATACAAATTCACTCATCGTCTCCCCAGGGGTGTTACATTCAAGGTTAAAGCCTCAGACATATTTTGACAAGACATGAATATTGTACTCCCCCTCTTTACAGATTATCAACTTAGGAGCGCCGTAATAGACCTACTAGAGAACAGCACTGAGTGACATCTCCTCTTGAGACTTGAAAGATTCCATTCACTTCACTATGTAAGGAGATGAAGTGATTTATTTGTATAGAATTAGTGGTGAAGAGAACACACAATGGATTTTTCTGTAATGGGCTGAATTGGCTTATAGCTTTATTCCCCTTAGGCTACACCAAAGCTGCATAAACACACTCCTACTAACAACATGGGTAACACAGGAACAGCAATACTGTAAGTAAGTAAATACTACTGACGCCCACTGTAAGTAGTAAATACTATCCTAAGAAAATAACTACTGTGGGCATTCACCACTGACTGACAGTTGGTCTGAATTATTCCAGAGAAGGGCTTATATTTACCAAACAAGGCTGAATTGAGCTGTGGCCAATGCTGAACTCTGCTGCCCAATCAGATTACAGGAAAACAGCAGCCAATACTCTGCCAGCCAATCAGTATGCAATAATCTGCTAGCTATTTTCCTATTCCACTTCTAATTTAATTACACTTTCTGGGAAAATACTTAATGGACGTAAATGTCCCTTGGGTGTTCTTTAAATCTCAAAACCTTTTTGTCTGTCCCTTCAGTAGTACTGTATGTGAATGTGTAGCAACACTTTGTTTTCCCTCGTTTTCTTTTTTTGATGCACTAGGCGTAAATAATGTGTGTAATGTGTAAATAATGTGCTTTGGCTGTCCCTTAGAATTATTCATTTTTTTTAACAGTCTTTCTTTCTCATTATCTCCATTTCCCACGCTTTTTGTTTTCACCAACCGCACATTCCCTTTAAATCATCGAACTCTCAAGCCGACTGACAGTACACTGCCCAAGAACAACACATTTCAAGTGGTAATGTCATTTGTGTCCACACATGCTGGCGGCACAACACCAGACCGCCGACACTCTGTCCAGTGCACTTTTTCCACGACCATTTATTCTTTATCACAAGTTACTTCACAGTGACACTGGTGTAAACACGCCTGCGTGAACTCAGCCTGTTAGAATGGAGCTGATGTGGGGGGCTGTCATGTGACAGTCCACCGACAGCAGGACCACCCGTACACTGCAGTTAGTGTATCCACTCAATTAATCATTCTTAAGGGCTGCTCACACCAGGAGCGATAGCTATAACGATGATGGCAAAAACAACTGTTTTAAGCATTGCTCTAGCTGACATGATTGACAACGTCCACGCTGCATACTATACATACAATGACATGAAGAACGATATTGTTGGGGATCAC
Source organism: Alosa sapidissima (assembly GCF_018492685.1). NCBI lineage: Eukaryota > Metazoa > Chordata > Actinopteri > Clupeiformes > Clupeidae > Alosa > Alosa sapidissima. The sequence goes on from NC_055974.1 coordinate 12,169,626, forward strand.
TTTCAGAGTGATTTTAAGAATGATAAAAAGCTGACAGTCAATCAGAATCTATAGAATCGCATTCATCAACATGAAGAGAGACGGTCAGTTGTTATTGTTGGTCAGTGTGGACGCTTTTATTGTTATAGTTACATGTATATTTATAGTTATCTTTATTGTCATCGTTCCTGGTGTGAACGGCCCTTTACAGACAGACATCAGCAAGACCACACTCAGGCTACAGGCAGTACAAGCCCTTACTCATCCTTAGTCATAGAATATGTAAAATGTTGTTTCTTTTGGTAATGTGGAAATTTCCTCCACAGATCTTATGTTGAGCAAATCAGCAAATCATCTTTACAACCTCTGGGATTCCCCCCCATATTGGATTTTCCACCATTAGAAGTGTTTTTCACGCTCTATATTTCTTTTTCACACTTCTTCGAAAGTGCTTTTTATGATTTCCACAAAACCTACATTGGTTACTCTGTGCTCATAGGTTTAATCCAGAACAAATCTTGAGAAAAAAAGGTATAAGACTGCTTCAAAATCGCATTAGTGTGAGGAAAAATAATTTGGCTGAAGAACCCAGCTTGCATTTGTTTGTTTGCTTTCTTAGAAATTGCTGAAGACTAAAATGGAAAAAGACTCGCGGCCCGTTGGATTGCTGCTCACTCTTTTCCCCTCCTCCGCCTCAGTGATTGTGAGATGATGTGCCCTTTAAAAAGTGATCGTCAGTACATTGGAAGTGATGCTGTGTATGGATGTCTAGCCTATCTGTGTCTATGTGCATCACTGAACTCTGTTGATGTTCGTTTGAGTCTTCACTGAAACTGCATAACAACCTAATTAGTGTTCCTCAAGGGACATCATCAAGAAACCTTGTGTAAACTTCTTGTGTAGGTTTTATATCTATATCTGTATCTATGTCTATATATCCATATTTATATATGTCATCTGATAGCAGTCAAAAGTTTGAAAAGCCCTGAAGAACTCAATGTTTTTATTTTTTGAGCCAAGAAAGAGTCCTCAAGCTGAGACACACTGATGGAGCCGCAGTCTCCTTTCCTCACTCATCTCTCTCTGTCCTCCAATGGGCACACGTTGAAACAGCAGCGGCCCCTGCTCAGGGTGATGCTATTCATTAAAAATACTCTCTCTTTTTACACAGATACATTGCCATGCAATAAAACGTCCAGAAATCGACTGCCTCTTTCATGTCGTGACCACAACGCCTGTCCTCGATTGCTCGATTTATGACTTTTCCTTCTCTTTCTTTCTCTCGCTCTCTCTCTCTCTCTCTCTCTCTCTCTCTCTCTCTCTCTCTCTCTCTCTCTCTCTTTCTCTCTCTCTCTCTCTCTCTCTCTCTCACTCTATGGCTTGCACTCTCGTTCCTCCAGTGCTCTGCTGATCCTTTGCCTGGACAGTCAGTCTTCCAGACCACACCATCGGCCCTGTCCAGACTTGGTCCAATGGGCCTCTTAAAAATGTCTTCTGTGACAGATGCACTCCCCCCCCCCCCCTTCCCTTCTTTTATTTCTTTGCTTGAAATGGCTTCGCAGAAGTTCCATGATGCTCTGCGAGTGCTCGTGAGGTGGAACGCCGCGTGCGCAAGGGATTTTGGTCGTTCATTCCTCTTTTGGTACCCCCTTCCCCTTCCCCTCTACCCACCACAGCCAAGACAACAGCACCTTTGTACGGCCAAACGGAGTTCCCACAACTCCCCACGTCTCCCAGAATGAAGCACCGCTGCCGTTGTAGCAGCAACCTGCCACACATCTTTGAGCTTGTGTTTCTGGCTGAATGAAAGAGAGAACTGTGAGAAATAGAGAGACTCCCCCCTTTTTCCTCCGCGCTCGCAGACGGATCGAGGTGGTTAAAGGAGCTGGAAAAGATGAAGGAAGAATTGTGGGGCAGATTTCATGGTCGTCAATGTGATAGCTCCAGAAGCAAAGGGAGGAGAGAGAGAGAGGAGGAGAGGAGGAGAGGAGGAGAGGGGGAGAGGAGGAGAGGGGGAGAGGAAGAGAAGAGAAGAAGAAAAAATACAGGGGGAGGCGTGTGGAGAGGGAGAAAAGGTGAAAAGTGCAGCGGTCCTCTGCCTCGTGTCCCTCTGGGCTTTACGGAGCGTTTACAGACAGACCATCACTGGACATACGGGGGAGCTGGAGTCAGTGATTGAGACCATGCAGCGAGGTGTTTCAATGTGTGTGTGTGTTTGCGTCTGTGAGTGTGTGTGTGTGTGTGTGTGTGTGTGTGTGTGTGTGTGTGTGTGTGTGTGTGTGTGTGTGTGTGTGTGTGTGTGCGTGTGTGTGTTTGAGTCTGTGTGTGTGTGTGTGTGTGTGTGTGTGTGGTGTGAGAGAGAGAGGGAGAGCTTGTGTGTACACGTGTGTGGTCAGGGTCAGACAGCGGTCACTATGTCAGCCAGGACCCATTGGCGTAGCCTGAGTCAACAGCCAGCCATCACCCGCACAGGTACTAATGGCTAATTTGTACGCTCTAAGCTCTCCAGAGCTATCAAAACACAAACTGCTCGGGGTTAAGAGATCTCCCCTCCCTGTGGACATCATTCCACATCTCTCTCCCTCGCAGATGCAGATGGAGCCGAGAAACGGGCTACAGGTGAACGGCCCTGTCCCTCTCATCCGCTTTGACAATTACCGAGTCCCTAGGTTTGCACCATCTCTGGCCAGACACCTGCAAATACCTCTCTCTCTGTCTCTCTCTCTCTTTCTCTCTCTCTCTCTCTCTTTCCATGAACAGTAGGAGCTTCTGGACGATTGCCAGGAAAACAGGTCAACAGGTCTGGCCCAAGCTTTGTTGCCTGCAATCCCACACACTATCAAGAAGGAAGCTTTTCCTTGCATCCAGACACAGCTTGGGAGAAAAACAGCACCGAGATTGGGGGTGACGTTACGTCTGATGACCCACAGGTAAGATTACCCACAGGTAATTAAAGTTTACAAAGGCGGAGAAGAGATGCAGTGGACCAAATCTTTATTCCACTGTGAGAACTCATACAAGGGTCAGATAAGTGAAGTGTATGAGCATAGACACATTGCTTCCCACATCTGTGTGAAGTTTGCATCACATGAATTACAAAGCCTTTTAAGTTGGGTCAAGGGCTTCAAAGCAGATGATGGAATATTCAGCTACAAAACAGTACTTTCTATTTAAAGGTCAAGGATGGACTTTCCTTATGGTAAAGCTGTCTCCATTTTATGTATGCACTTCACGTGTCAAGTCTATGCCTCCACACGAGTTTGTGTATGTGTGTTTGGCTATTCTCTCAGATATGGAAAAGTAGTGGTCATTCCTTTCCCAGTTATGCGGCAGCGTTTTCTATGGTGTAGGCATTTGATCTACAAGACTAGACAGCAAACTCCTCGTCCCAATTTAAAACAGAATTCCGAAATGCAAAACCAGGACATTCATTCTCTCCCTTTCCTCCCTCTCCTCACTCTTTTTCCAGCATCTATTGATGGTCTGCAAGACGACGCCAACTGCAAGGCATCACAAAATAAGGCTTGAGGGGAAGCAAGTCTTTTAACAGAGACCCATAGGAGGTATGCATTGGTCTGCAGCTATTTCCAGTCCAAACAGAGCACTGACAGACTCAATGACAGAGAACACAGGAGAGCGCTTTCTCTTCACAAGGTCAAGTAAAGCAAATAGAGTTGTAAATTTATTCATTTGTGTTCTGAGGGCTATCACAATCTCTTTTCTCGTTTGGCTCGCCATCTCTCTCTGTCTCTCTCTGTCTCTCTCTCTTTCTCTCCATCTCTCTCTCTCTCTCCATCTCTCTCTCTCTGGCTCTCTTTCTCCCTCACTTTCGCTGCTTCATACCCCTTCCCTGACCCCAGTGCCTCAGTGGAGCGAAATGCATGGAAAAAAATCCTCTCCGTTTGAGGCACTTCCAGCCATCTGGTTCACAGAGGGGCCAATGGCTCCTGGAGCTGTGGCCAGACTGAGGGGCTGGAGCTGGGGTGGGCTGGGCGGGATGCAGGGGACGACGGGAGGGGTGTGTGGGGTGTGTGAGGGGGTAGGGTGTGTGGGGGGGGTAGGGTGTGTGGGGGGATAGGGTGGGGGTTGGGGTGTGTGGGGGTTGGGGTTGGGGGGGGGGGGGGGGGCGGCTTTGGGGTGGACGTGATGGGCCTGGTACTGGTGGGGTAACGTTAGTTCACTCTTTTATAGGTACATGGGTTATGTATTTCACGCCTTTCGCTGAACAGGGCCAGAGGTGAAGTATGCGCCACTAGCCAGAGGGCAGCCAGAGAGAGAGAGAGAGAGAGAGGGAGGGCAAGAGCAAGAGAAGAAGGACCAGGAGAGGTGGAGAAAGATTATAAGGAGAAGCCGAGGAAAAGGAAGACAGGGCTGGAGTCATTCTGCATTCTGTTCTCCTTTGTTTAAATCAAAAAGAGAGGAGAGGAGAGGAGAGGAGAGGAGAGGAGGGGTGGCTGCCCAGGCATTGCTGCAAATCACTGTGAACACATGGTGAAGGATTTACAGGGGTGTCGGGCCGTTGCATAAGTGTTTAACAAGCCTGTGTTTCTGACTGCTGTTGGCTTTGAGTTTTTACCCTGATGCTGGTAGCTGGTCAGCGAGGTCAGAAGGCCTTCAGGTCTATTAGCAAGGAAGACCCTAAACTATATAAAGGTGCGCACATGGCATGAGGACATGCGTGTTGGAGCCGAAATGCTCATTACTATAAAACTCACTCGAGCGACCCGAGAAGTAAAAGTTCACATCGCTCGGCTCTATGTTTTGTTTGTGATTAGACGTAAGAGAACATGGTTTGGATGTTAACCTCGCTGTGCCCCCAAGTAGATTTCCACAAACAAATAACCTGGACAAATGGCTGCTTCATTAGTGCTTGGAGCCGCGCCAGCCCCGATCACGTTCCCGCTCTGCCTTCTGCTCACCAAGCCTTAACGGGGTTAGTAAAACGCACCCGATTAAATGGCGTGCCAGTGGCTTGTGTTTGTGGTGTTGGGTAATTGTGTTCTTGTGTTTTATTTGGGTTTAGATACAGGCGGCTGGGTGGCTTTCGATTGTATGGTGGTAGTGATGGTGGTGTGTGTGTGTGTGTGTGTGTGTGTATGTGTGTGTGTGTGTGTGTGTGTGTGTTTACAGTATGTGTGTGTGTGAGTGTGTTATGGGTGTGTGTCTGTGTATGGGTGGTGTGAGTGTGTGTGTGTTAACTGTTAACAGTGTGTGTGTGTGTGTGTATGTATGTGTGTGAGTATGTTAGGGGTGTGTGTGCTGTGTGTGTGTGTGTGTGTTTTCAGGGTGCGTATCTGGGTGCTGATCTGGTCGCCACACCTGGGTGCCCATAGCCTACTGCAGGACAGAGCGTCCACGGCAGTAGCAGCCGATGGGTGTGTCTTTTGATGGTGGCGACTCCAGCAGAGACACACTCTGACCTTGGCATGAACTGCGATCTGGGATTGATTAGTTAGATCCTTTAAATCTTGTTCGCTAACAATGTGCTTGGGGCATGTTCAGCAGTAAAAAACACTTTTCTAAGGCATCCCCGTTGAGTTCAAAACAACAGCCAGGAAGCCAAGAGAGGGGAAAAAGTGAGTGAGAGAGAGAGAGAGAGAGAGAGAGAGAGAGAGAGAGAGAGAGAGAAGCTGAAGTGAAGATAAAACAAAGAGTGAAACAAAGCATGCTGCACTGCCTACCAAGTATATAAATATATATTTAACTGTGTCTGCTGCGATGAAACAGTTGCTGACTAAAATCAACAGCCATCTGAAAAAACGGTCTATCTGATTGGGATTTCACGCAGGGATGAATGGGAACACATTTCACAGGGATTCAAATCAGGCAGTTCAGGCTTCAAAACTACATCAGATCTTATCCCATTGGAGTGAGTATGAAATAATGCACTTTTGTGAAGAAGATTCATGAAAAGCAAGACATCAACTGGTTCCAATAACATTTCCTCATGTCCTTATTCCCCACACACCCATAAAGGGATAATATGAATTCAGAAACTTTATAAATAGTACAGTGACTCATGTCTTTAAAGCATTTATTTAAAAAAAAGAAAAATAATGATATGAAGAAAGACATCGATCATAGTGCTGTTTGGGACAAAGCAACTAAATCCCCCACCAATTCCATAACAATGAGTAAATGATCAACTGGATCAGGCAAAAAGCCCACGTCTATATCGTTCCTGAGGGATGACTTACACTACAGTGCTACAGAGAGGTGATCAGTAATTAGGATGTTGTTGTGGCTTCAGATAGAACCATCGACAGGGAGGACCTCAACAAGGTCCACTTTGGGTCAGTTAAATTGCAATATCCAGCCAGGCATTTACAGTGAGTTTTGACTTTTAGCTCATTGTTAATCTGTTCACAATTGGGTTATTTGGTATGAAAATAACACATTTCATTCTTCTTTTTATTCCCCCTTCTAAAACCTCAGTTTAATTTATATTTACTGCAGAGTTTCTACAAATGACTTCAAAGTCCGTTTCCCCGCTAGACATACTGAAGATTAGAGGTCTTCAGTTCTGATCAATGAGTGGACTGGGCTGTCTTTCCTCTCGCTTCTGTCCACAAATGATTTCAAGATGACCTCTAAGACAAAGAGACTAATGACGCCTGCAGCACAACTTCCCAGAAACCCTTGTGCACGCCAGCCATACTCATTCCACACACACACACACACACACAAAAATAAAGAATGGAAGAAGCAGAGGGCAAAAGTAGGGCAAAGTTGAACACTTTGAAGTTGAATAATGATACATATCTCTGCATCATGATCATTTTGCTATTGCCTTTCTATGAATACAACCCTTTTGAAACACCAAGCCTGTCCATGGATGATACAAAACATTTGGAAGGTGCGCAACATGGAGCACATCAGGAGTGGTCTGGTTTAGCCCAGAGCTGTTATAGCCTGTTACTCCTTCAGTTGCTTTTCACCAATCACGTTGTCCATGACCCTCAGCTTGTCACACAGCCCATTACCAACCCAAAGTATGTAAACAGCACTCCGAACCCACAGGTCTGAAGTATAATCCTATTTGAATGCCCCAGTGCTGGCTGAAATACTGAGGTCGTTTCAATCATTTCTTTGCTCTCTCTCTCCCTCTGTTTGTGTGTGAGAGAGAGAGAGAGTGTGTGTGTGTGTGTGAGAGAGAGAGAGAGTGTGTGTGTGTGTGTGTGTGAAAGAGAGAGAGCAAGTGTGTGTGTGTGTGTGTGCGTGTGCGTGTGCGTGTGCGTGTGCGTGTGTGTGTGTGTGTGTGTGTGTGTGTGTGTGATTTTGTGTGTGAGTGAGTGCGTGTGTGCCACCCTAATTTCTGTGATTTATTTCTCCGCTGTGCTTCACTGACCTCCAGAGCAAAAGCAGGAGTCTGTGATATTCTGACGTTCGCTCCAGCTTTACTGTACCGTTACATTGGCTTCTCCCTCGCTCTCCTTGCCCTGCACTCTGTCACAAACGAAGCCAGACAGGACCGCTTCAGAGCCCCAAACCCCTGCCTTCCATTGCCTTCAACCGCCTCATCTATCTTTACTGTAGTCGTACCTTTATGGACGTTCACAGTGACCAGCTCAGCTAAGCCTTCCACAAGATTCAGTCACCAGCACAGCAAGCCATTGTGAAGGATGGACATCGCTCTGAGGGCCTGTATTGTGCATAGATCAGGCTTTGTGTGTCTCTAAACAGTCCTGGGTACTTACTAACACCCCCCCCCCCCCCACCCCCAAACCCTACCGCACCTCTCCCCCCAAAAAATCAAACAATAAAATGGAGAGCTGGGGATTAGGTCATTTGGCACTCTGACCTGTTGCCAAAGATAATATTGTGTTTTTGCTTTCATTACCACCCAATCAGTACGACTGGAATTAAAACATTCCATTGGTTTACTGCACATAGCCCTCTCCATCCTGTCTTTGTGTGCCCGCCTCCCTCACATCATTCACTCACTCTCTCTCTCTCACACACACACACACACACACACACACACACACACACACACAATCTTCTCAGAGCTGCGAATGAAGGTCATCAGAAGGCTAGAGCAAGGACAGATGAGAAACAGAAGTTTCTGCTGGTTGTAAATAAATATACAGGGTGCAATGATGACATAATCCCTTTGATCAGCTTGTAACAAGCCTACAGGAGAGAGAGCGCTAGCAAATGCGATTGTCTTGCGTTAGAAAAAGGCTTAAAAAAAGGGCCTCTCTGTGAGCAAAGGGCTGTGAGAGAGCGGAGTTATTCACTCCATCCATCAGAACATCTGCCCAACAGTTAAACACAAGCCTTGGGGGCATCTCTCTCTCTCTCTCTCTCTCTCTCTCTCTCTCTCTCCCTCTCTCTCTCTCCCCTTGTTTCATGTCCGCTCCTCTCTCACACATCAGAAAGTCAAGGTTATTTTCTCACATGTGTTTTGCTGGAAAACAAGGCCAAAACAAGAGCGCCTCCAAAACAATGCTCTTGGATCGCAGACCCGTTTGTCTGCGCATCAAAGGGCCGGGCCAGAGCGAGCGTACGGGAATCAGGCTGCTGTGCGGTCCAGCAGATGCCGGTGAACACAGCGCGTGCGTACGCTCGCACAAGCAAGCAAGCAAGCAGCCCTCGAAGACACAAGCTGTTTCCCAGAGTTCTGCAGTGGTGGAGACGGAGGAGGACAAGAAGAAAGGAGGTGGGGGGGGGGCGGGGGGAGTTGGTAAATTGTTTAGGTCTGGGTCTCACTGTGTACGGAGGTCTTGTGATGACGCACTTGGCTTGTTCTCCCAAACCTTGCCCTGACCAACCCAGCCCCCTTGCCCCTCCATGCCCCCCCCCCCCCCCCCCCCCCCCCAACACACACACACACACACACACACTGTCTTCCTCCTGCAGCTGGTGCTGAGGCAGATAGGCCACATCATGATGAGCCACATGAGCCATCATTGCTCATCAACGAATCTCTCCTCGGGGTCCCACAACCGCTGACTAGACCAAGACCAAAGGCTTGCAAAACAGGCCTGATGAGAGAAGAGCACATTTTTTTCTCTTTTCTCTTTTTTTTTCTTTACAGGGCCCGAGAATTTCATCAAGACTAATTTGCGCTTGTCAGTGGGCTGTGTGAGCGGGGGACGGGGGGGCAGCTGGCTGTGCCGGCCGAGGCGAAATGGGCCGCACGATAACAGACAGGTCGAGTGGAGGCAGGTGTCGGGGGGTCAGCTGCAGCGAGGCGGCGTCGGTGTAGCAGGGCAGACGACAAGGGGAACTGTCCGAGTAAATGCAAGGCTGAGGACTGACACGCAGACATGAAGGGCCCGCATTTCAATGCATTTTCCTCAAACCTCAAACAAGACTGACAGTGATCCTAATCACTGATTCCCAACTGTTGTAGTATGTTTCTTGTATTCTAGAACGTCGGTCAGACACCCTACCTGTGGGAAAGCAAAATTCCACGGAAATGTATTCTAAATGATGTAGAAACATCAACTGAAAATGAGGCCAACTTTAACATGTGCAAACAGTTTGAACTTCCCACACAATGGTTGCCTATTGGTTTTATTCAAATGGAATGGCAAAGCTATGCTATTGTGGACTTAGGACAAGTTAGGACATGTATCCTAGAGCAAAACGCAGTGCCTGTAAGCTGCTAAAAATCAGTTTCCCATCCATCTGTCCTTCATAGTCTCCCTGTCCCATTTCAGTTAGATGCACGCACGCACGCACGCACGCACGCACGCACGCACGCGCACACCATGTCTAGCCCTTGTCCAGAGGAGAACCACACAACCCTGAATGAACCAGATGCCATTAACCGTGTGTCATGTTGTCCTTGCAGAAGCATGCCGCAGTAAACACAAGCACGCTGGCGTTGGCACAGGCCTCCCTTCTGGTTCCTTGCTGAGATTTTCATAAGTGTAGAGGGCTGTGCCCATGGATCCGCAGGGAGCCGCGCCGAGACTCGCTCTTGACCTCGTACTCAGCCTTCCGCCATTAAGTGAAAATGACATTTCTGTTTTGTTGTTTATTTCATAATTCCATGCCTCCCTCGCTTTTTTATTCTTCTCCACCAGAGGTCTTTGTTGTGGATTTTGTCAGTTGGGGGGGGGGGGGGGGGGGGTATTCTAGGATTTATTTATATATTTACATTCATATGTATGCCTCCCTGCCCTCTAATGATGGTGTATGATAATTCCTCAATTAAAACCACATACAGCACATACTCCTAGAGTTTGTGGGTAGGACTCTTATTCTGACGTCAATGGAAATGTGTTTCCTGTCTTTATTTTGGCCTGGGGAGTTGCATAATGGTGGGGGGCTTGGGAGAAACAAAGAAATGATGGACTCACCGCACATTCATCTCTCTCTCTCTGTCTGTCCCTCTTTTCTCTTTCTCTCTCTCTCTCTCTCTCTCTCTCTCTCTCTCTTCTCTCTCTCTCTCTCTCGCACTCTCTCTCTCTCTCTCTGTCCTCACATACATACACACACACACACACACACACACACTCTTGTATTTGTCTATATTCCCCCCCCCCCCCCACACTCCCCTGCTCCCTGCTTCCTCTGATAGTTTAAACAGAGGCTGTCTCTACAGGGCTCAGGAGGGACGCCCACGGGTCAGAGGCCAAACAAATTCTCTGTCAGATTTACTGGAGCAACAAGGTTGGTGGCAGCGCAGTTAAAATGTTCGTTCCCAAGTTCACCAGTGCAACCCAACCCGCCCTGGCTTCAAGAAGCCTCCGTTCAGTGAGGGGAGGGTGTGTGTGTGTGTGTGTTGTGATCAAATCCAATTAGTATTTTTCTTTAATTGTAGAAATAAACATTTGTCGAATAATGACAAATTCCACTCTCAAGTCGATGTCAGCAAAGAGCTGTGAAAAATTGTGAAATAGCCCTGTGAGGGATTAGATAAATCAAAGCGGATTTTTTTTTTTCATTTCTTAATAACATGCTTTCCATCCTAACCGCCATA
>NC_055974.1:12180553-12183053 GCF_018492685.1 Alosa sapidissima
TGCGTGTGTGCCACCCTAATTTCTGTGATTTATTTCTCCGCTGTGCTTCACTGACCTCCAGAGCAAAAGCAGGAGTCTGTGATATTCTGACGTTCGCTCCAGCTTTACTGTACCGTTACATTGGCTTCTCCCTCGCTCTCCTTGCCCTGCACTCTGTCACAAACGAAGCCAGACAGGACCGCTTCAGAGCCCCAAACCCCTGCCTTCCATTGCCTTCAACCGCCTCATCTATCTTTACTGTAGTCGTACCTTTATGGACGTTCACAGTGACCAGCCTCAGCTAAGCCTTCACAAGATTCAGTCACCAGCACAGCAAGCCATTGTGAAGGATGGACATCGCTCTGAGGGCCTGTATTGTGCATAGATCAGGCTTTGTGTGTCTCTAAACAGTCCTGGGTACTTACTAACACCCCCCCCCCCCCCAAACCCTATCGCACCTCTCCCCCACAAAAAAATCAAACAATAAAATGGAGAGCTGGGGATTAGGTCATTTGGCACTCTGACCTGTTGCCAAAGATAATATTGTGTTTTTGCTTTCATTACCACCCCAATCAGTACGACTGGAATTAAAACATTCCATTGGTTTACTGCACATAGCCCTCTCCATCCTGTCTTTGTGTGCCCCGCCTCCCTCACATCATTTACTCACTCTCTCTCTCTCACACACACACACACACACACACACACACACACACACACACACACACACACAATCTTCTCAGAGCTGCGAATGAAGGTCATCAGAAGGCTAGAGCAAGGACAGATGAGAAACAGAAGTTTTTGCTGGTTGTAAATAAATATACAGGGTGCAATGATGACATAATCCCTTTGATCAGCTTGTAACAAGCCTACAGGAGAGAGAGCGCTAGCAAATGCGATTGTCTTGCGTTAGAAAAAGGCTTAAAAAAAGGGCCTCTCTGTGAGCAAAGGGCTGTGAGAGAGCGGAGTTATTCACTCCATCCATCAGAACATCTGCCCAACAGTTAAACACAAGCCTTTGGGGGCATCTCTCTCTCTCTCTCTCTCTCTCTCCCTCTCTCTCTCTCCCCTTGTTTCATGTCCGCTCCTCTCTCACACATCAGAAAGTCAAGGTTATTTTCTCACATGTGTTTTGCTGGAAAACAAGGCCAAAACAAGAGCGCCTCCAAAACAATGCTCTTGGATCGCAGACCCGTTTGTCTGCGCATCAAAGGGCCGGGCCAGAGCGAGCGTACGGGAATCAGGCTGCTGTGCGGTCCAGCAGATGCCGGTGAACACAGCGCGTGCGCACGCTCGCACAAGCAAGCAAGCAAGCAGCCCTCGAAGACACAAGCTGTTTCCCAGAGTTCTGCAGTGGTGGAGACGGAGGAGGACAAGAAGAAAGGAGGTGGGGGGGGGGGGGGGGGGGGGAGTGGTAAATTGTTTAGGTCTGGGTCTCACTGTGTACGGAGGTCTTGTGATGACGCACTTGGCTTGTTCTCCCCAAACCTTGCCCTGACCAACCCAGCCCCCTTGCCCCTCCATGCCCCCCCCCCCCCCCCCCCCCCCACACACACACACTGTCTTCCTCCTGCAGCTGGTGCTGAGGCAGATAGGCCACATCATGATGAGCCACATGAGCCATCATTGCTCATCAACGAATCTCTCCTCGGGGTCCCACAACCGCTGACTAGACCAAGACCAAAGGCTTGCAAAACAGGCCTGATGAGAGAAGAGCACATTTTTTTCTCTTTTCTCTTTTTTTTTCTTTACAGGGCCCGAGAATTTCATCAAGACTAATTTGCGCTTGTCAGTGGGCTGTGTGAGCGGGGGACGGGGGGGCAGCTGGCTGTGCCGGCCGAGGCGAAATGGCCGCACGATAACAGACAGGTCGAGTGGAGGCAGGTGTCGGGGGTCAGCTGCCAGCGAGGCGGCGTCGGGTGTAGCAGGGCAGACGACAAGGGGAACTGTCCCGAGTAAATGCAAGGCTGAGGACTGACACGCAGATATGAAGGGCCCGCATTTCAATGCATTTTCCTCAAACCTCAAACAAGACTGACAGTGATCCTAATCACTGATTCCCAACTGTTGTAGTATGTTTCTTGTATTCTAGAACGTCGGTCAGACACCCTACCTGTGGGAAAGCAAAATTCCACGGAAATGTATTCTAAATGATGTAGAAACATCAACTGAAAATGAGGCCAACTTTAACATGTGCAAACAGTTTGAACTTCCCACACAATGGTTGCCTATTGGTTTTATTCAAATGGAATGGCAAAGCTATGCTATTGTGGACTTAGGACAAGTTAGGACATGTATCCTAGAGCAAAACGCAGTGCCTGTAAGCTGCTAAAAATCAGTTTCCCATCCATCTGTCCTTCATAGTCTCCCTGTCCCATTTCAGTTAGATGCACGCACGCACGCACGCACGCACGCACGCACGCACGCACGCACGCGCACACCATGTCTAGCCCTTGTCCAGAGGAGAACCACACAACCCTGAATGAACCAGATGCCATTAACCGTGTGTCATGTTGTCCTT
>NC_055974.1:12188053-12210553 GCF_018492685.1 Alosa sapidissima
TTTGCCAATTTCATCATCTCCATGGCCTGTTGCATTCCCTCCCAGAAAAGCAATTTATGTTATTTCTATGTTACCACCACTGATGGGATTTCAACCTTTTTGTTGGCCTACCCCTATTTCATTCATAGTATCACAGTGTAATGTGTAATGGATATTTTGCATGATGTGATATTTTTAATCATTTGGTCTCCTATTACTCCCCCCCCCCTTGTGCCCTTCCCCTCAACCTGCATTCATCAAACCCATATTGTTCCAGACAGACAATAATGGGATTTCTCAGTTCATTTTGGGATAGATGTGCTTGGGTGGTCACGTCCTCCACATCCAAAACACACATACGGCGTGACTGTGCGTCACTGCAATGAGAGCTGGACCAGAGTTTGACCGCAGGCTGCCTGAAACCACTGCCCGGGTCGAGCATCCGCCCTCCGGGTTCTGAAAGACTCAAGCCAGCGACTGCAAATGGTGGGTGTGTATAGAGGCCTTGAGAGCGCAGCTGACAGCAGTTAGCCACCTCTCATTCTGTCGTTTAACACAACCTGGGCTAATTAAATATATATATATATATATATATATATATATATATATATATATATATATATTATACAACAATTGGGTTCTATGGAACTATTTATTTGTTTCTGATTGGCCGAGAGACGTTCCATGAGTTGGAATATCCCTGGACATTTCAACTCAGACTTTGCACAGCTAATAAAAAATCACTCCGCGATACAATGCGAAGATTTGACACAATGTTCTCATCCCAGCTCTCCACTATTTCAAGCAATGGGTCCCTATATTTTACTGTCTATGGTTACTCCTTAGCAAACCATAACGAAACAGTGCTTCACCACATCTGTGGATTAAGCCACACAGTCAACTCAATGTAAGTAAGATAAACGAGGATGCTAATTGTTCTCAGCATTGCCAGCATTGTGTATAATATGATTGTCACTTGGAGGAGACTTGTAGATAACTAACGTTAGCATAGTTAGCTAACCACTGCTAACCTGCTAGCATCGTCACGTCAGGCTGTGCATTTATTCACCATAAATTAATAAAGTTGAGTGGTTCTGCAATGTAGACTATGTTTCCGTTTTTTTGCAGTACCATGTCCCTTACATGACATGGCCCATCCTTGTAACATGCATGCAGCAAGCCTAGATATGAATGTGATTTCAGCCCGACTTCCAACATTTCTTTCAAGAAGACACATAAACCACAAAGACCAGTAATGAGGGATCTGGAATGTTGGTTACCTAGCAACCAAGACGCTGTCTATTGAAAAGGGAACTATTTTTTGGTGCGTAAGAACGATGTCGAAATTAACATTTTTAAACAATAACGGGATGTTTTCAGATTATTTAGTTTGTGGTAGAATTGTTGTATAAAAGCAATATAGCACTCGTGATCGTGGGATTGGTCATGGATATTCCCACGGCCGAACAACACCCGTGGGAATATCCATGACCAACCCCACCACCATATATATATATACTTTACTCATTTACACCTCACAACCATAGGGGTATGCACCCAACCTAAAAGTTTTAAGACAACAACAAAAAAAAAGATGTGTGTGTTTTGTCGTCTTCCTTTCCAGTTTCCCTTCTTGCTCTCCCTGTCCGCCTGCCTGTCGCTCGTTTGTCTCTGACACTCAATGACTATTCATCTCATGACTCTTCATCTACTCTTCATCTGTAGGCAGCTCTGTTCTTCTGTGTCAGTCTCTCTCTCTCTCTCTCTCTCTCTCTCTCTCTCTCGTTCTGTCCTCTCTCTCTCATTCTGTCTTTCTCTCTTTCATTTTGTCTTTTTCCTCTCACTCTCTTTCTTTTTTGTCTCTCGTTCTCACTCATTCTCTTTTTCTTTCTGTCGCTCTTCATCTCTCCATCTTTCTCTCTTCCACTGCCCCTTTCCTGAGCTCTGCTTCTCCTCTTCCTCATCAACGAGCCGATGATAGAGACCATCAGCCACAGCCAGGCAGCGGGGTGCTCCGACCGGGCCGGGGAAAGCAAAGCCAGGCCTGACATAAAGCAATAATCAGTCCAAATTCTCTCTCTCTCTCTCTCTCTCTCTCTCTCTCACACTCTCACTATGGATCACTGGTTCCACCCTCACTGCTCCAACGGTCTGGGGTCTGAACACACTCCAAGCAGCCACCACATCCGGATAGGTCACAGAGCATTCCACCTCCACCCTGACATTCAGGCATCACATCCCCATTTTTTTGCAGCCCTCAATCTGAATATACATGCCCATGCACACAAACACACTCCCACACATCCATGCACATGTGTGCTTCACCACTCCCCAGCAACAGGAGCCGGGTTAGGGGGTGGGGGGGTGGACCATACTTCAGGGTCTGGGCCTGCTCCCTGTTTCACTGCAGACGCTTTTGGGTGGAGGACGGTGACTCACGCCGAGTAACCCCAACCACAGCAAGACCCGCAACAGGGAGAGAGAGAGACAGAGAGACAGAGAGAGAGGGAGAGGAGGCCCGTTTCAGTTTGTTTCCTCTCAAAACAGCGTGCAACTGGGGGGAAGTGCTCGTATTATGCTCGCCCTCGATTGCGCATCCTGTGACTCAAGCTGGCACGCTCCACGGTCCACTTTCCGTGAGCGGCCGACTCGCTTGCTAGCAGCCGCCAGTGACCCGGACTGGCGCGGGGCCCCAGCAGCCGAAACTCGAGTCGCCCGCAAAAAACAATGGAGCCCAGTGACCGAACGTCCGATCAGGCGGGAAGCGAGCGGCCGAGAGTGTTTTCCTACACCCGGACCTGACAGGCCGAGGCAGGAGTGACAACTAAACTCGTGTTGACGCCTGACCACCGGTCTGGCCTCTGCTCTCCGCCACGCCGGAGAGAGAGAGAGAAAGGGCTGAAAACAAAGACTGAGACGTTTTCTTCTGTGTTTTTTCGAATGCAAATGGCTTACCGAAAAAATTGCGGTCCTTAAGGGAGTGCGCTGAAGGTTAATGCAACAGCGTGGCTGTCGATTGACTGTATCCCCTGGCTGGACCCCTGCCCCCCTTAACACACACAAACACACTCCACGGTTGCCAATACTGGGAGACTGGGGTACCCCTTGACACAGAACAGCTTGTCACACACACACACACACACACACACCCACACACACACACACACACATGGGGCAGGATGTTTTACAACCAGGCCTGTTAAATAAGAGCCGCTGGAGGAGAGGAAGAGGGGGACGAGGTGAACAAGTCAAGCCCCTTCAGCTCCCCCCAGGGGACTTGCATAACACCAGCGGCCCCACTCGCCGCTCTACGCCCTGCTCACCACCATCGCCCCGCTCACCTCCATCGCCCCGCTCACCACCATCGCCCCGCTCACCACCATCGCCATCGCCCCGCTCAGCACCACCTCCATCGCCCCGCTCACCACCATCGCCCCGCTCACCTCTATCGCCCCGCTCACCTCCACCTCCATCGCCCCGCTCACCACCATCGCCCCGCTCACCACCATCGCCCCACTCACCTCCACCTCCATCGCCCCGCTCACCTCCACCTCCATCGCCCCGCTCACCTCCATCGCCATCGCCCCGCTCAGCACCACCTCCATCGCCCCGCTCACCTCCATCGCCCCGCTCACCTCCATCGCCCCGCTCACGGCCCTGCTCTACGCCCCACTCTCCGCCCCACCGTGCCCCAGACCGCCGGGCCGTTCCCAAAGAACGAAACCTAACACACACACTCACACACTGAGGCCCGATGACCATCACAGGGAGATTTGTTGCTGGACAGAATTATTATGATTTTTCAGAAAGCATTTGAACCTACTAGATGTGTTCACAGCACTACACAATATTAGAATAACAATATAGCATCAACTTAACAATTGGGAAAATGGCAGACATTGTCATTATGGTTGAGATTTCTGTTTACAGAAGTTTGAGGAATAATTTTTTATTATTCAACAGGAATAATAATTTAAACTACATTGTGCTGTCATGATCAAGAATTGTCAAGCATTTGTTGTCTTTTCCTTCGTTATGTTAGACATAATAATGAAAACATTATTGTAGACTATTAGACAGCTACAGGCTATTTAGCCTTTTGAGTTCCCATCAGATTGACGATTTCCCGGATCCTGACCAAGACACTGAGGGGCCTGAAACTGTGGTGTTCTTCACTGACTGTACATTGCTGAGATATGTGGGCCTTTGCTTGTATGTCTTGGACATCAATATTTTTTTTCTTTACACACCGCAGCCATCATTCGACTGTAAAAGAAAGAAACCTGGAAGAAAAAACAACAGATAATTGCGTTTAGGGGGGACTGGTAAAACAAATGTTCAGAGCAACTTTGGAACAGTGGCACTGTGGTTAAGAAAACCTTGTCAGAAAGGGAGAGTTAACCGACAGAGTTTGGATGTCCTCGCGGGTCTGCATGTGTCAAACGTAGAGAAGGGAGCTGAGTAGTGACTCAGAGAGAAGAAAAGAAGAAAGCAAGAAGGAGGGATTTCTGATCTACCCATTAATCACACGTTAACACGTTAACAAACACGCAGAGCTACTGACCCAAACTCAGAGGCCTCGTATTACCCATAATTCCATTCGGCCCTTCCTAAAGCCAGTGTTTTTTTTTTTACTGTCCCTTCATGTGTCTCAGTCATGCCCCACCCCCTGCCTTCCTCCAGACCAACCCTTTGGTGATCTCCGCAGTGTAAGGAGGAGGCTCTGGAGCCATTAGTTATTGCGGCTTTCATGGCTAGCCCCTGTGAGCAGATAGTGTGGTTGTGATCTCTGCATGGCTTCTGTTTGGAGCTGATTTGTTGCACTCTAGCCACAAACATAATAATAATTTACAGCTAGGTCAGAGATGGTTTTACAAGAGGTTTGGCAATATTAGGGTGGCTTGATTGCTCTGCCTCCCCCCCGCCCCTAATCTCATTCTCTGATGCTTTTCCCCTCCTGCATTGTGTGCATATGTGTATGTGCAAGCTCATGGGGAAACCAGACATGTGTGAATTGTGTTTGACCTGCCCTCACTCTTTACCCTCCTTGATCCAGGGTTCACTTGTTTATGAGTGACTTTGTCCCCATGCTCACCTCTGTGGTGTGTGTGTGTGTGTGTGTGTGTGTGTGTGCGCGTGTTTCTCTCTGTGTACTGTATGTGTGTGTGTGTGTGTGTGAGCGCGTGTTTCTCTGTGTGTGTGTGTGCGTGCATGTTTGTGTGTGCGTATGTGTGTGTACTGTATGTATGTGGTGTCGAGAGTCAGACAGTGAGGTTAGCCCAGGCCAGTGGCCTGGCCCCGAACCCTGTTGCTCATTGTGGGATTTCACCAAGTGTGTTCCAGGTGGAGATCTCCTCCCCCCCACCACCCTCCCCTCCTGCTCTCCCTGAGTTATCATTCATCCCCATCCCCTAACCCGGCGTGTGCTCCGCGGCCGTCACGGCTCATTAACCACCAGCAGAAGCGCTTCTTGCTCTATACGAAGCCCCACTGTGTGGACGTCTTGTGCACCCGTGGACTTGAACTCCTCACACACACTGTAGGCCCTTGGCTACAGCTAGCTTAGCTCATCTTCCCTCTTCCTGTAAGGTATCCCATGATACAGTATGTGATATCCCATAACATGCGGCCAGGCCAGATTGTGTTTCCCGACTGTCATCGCCGAGGCCATCACTCATTGGGCTCTTGGTCCAGCTTGCAGACGTTCACCATGTTTACCGAAGCATTTAATATCTTCTGCTAAGCAAATCTGAGAATTTAACAAGCATTTAACATGTGCTGCTACGTAAATTTGAAGATCTTTTCAGTTATGTCAGGATATTTGTTTAGGTGAACTCAGTGAGGCCATGCAACACACTTTTGACAGTTGTCAGAAAATGATTCAGGTTTGCTGACTTAAGGACACACTGCATCTCTCTGTGGATTGACGACCACACCGGTTGTCCAAGCTCTGCGGTGAACTGGTCAGATACCATGACGATTCTGCTGGAGAGCCAGGCCTGTTTGGTTGATGGAACTGTCATTTCACCATTAAAGTCAACCACACGATACTAAAAAATGGCTCTTCCTTTCCTCTCTGGCTATCCTCAACTCGTTTCTTTGATGATATTTTGTTCCTATAATGTAGCTCCGCTGTACTTTATAGTATACAGGATCAAACAGATATTCAGATGGTGTGGAACAACACCAAACCAAACAGGGTAGAGGAAAACATTCAACATCAGTCAGGAGAGGAAATATCCTCTCCTGGCCCATCTGAGTTTTAGAGCTATTCTAGGAAAGGCCAAACAAAGTCAAAGTGTTTTTGCTGACCACAAAACCATCCAGTGCTGCACTTCATACATATATCATGAACACAGACAAGCATTAGACAGTGATAACACAGTGGAGGAACACTAACAGCACTTCTAGCCATAGGAAAGCAGCCACTGTGGGCGGTGTGTTGAATGTTATGGCTAGAATTTGCATTTTGTCCCTAAAGTATAAAGGATTGATGATATTCTTTGCTCTTTTGAGGCCTAGTCTGTGGCAAACTGATATGATTGTTGGAGGCTCACGGCTCCTAACGCTCTTGCTGTTTCGAGCCCTCTCGTGTTGCTCTTGGTGTGTCCTGGGCCGTCTTTTGCCAGAGAGTAATGCAAGAACTTTCAGTAAACAAAGTCAACAGGATTGTGTCTATGCCAGATTACTGAGAGGCTTCAGACATGGAGAGAAAGGAATGATTATCATTACCATCAATTGGACAACTTACAAATATGCTATTCATTTGAATGTGACAGCTAATCTAGTATGTAAAACAGATGCTTAAGTCATCTGCTGAGGATGATCTGAAGACAAATATCCTTTATGTAGAAATATTATGAAGAGGGCTTCGGCAACCAGTACTTTTACAATACAGTAACAAATACATTTGTTTCCATTCTTCTAATATCAACTGTTTTTGTTGCCAAACTTTCTTCTCATTGAAGGGCCCTTCTTCACTATCTGACATATAGTACACTATGTGAGGTTTGTTAGATAACTGACCAAATGGACTTTTGGAACACACTCTATCAAATTAGTCTGTCTCCAAAGAAAACATAAAGGCAGGGAATCCTACAATAACGAATATTTGCCATGTACAACAGTCCATTTCAGTCCACAGTCCATGTCACTCCATTGTATTGAGTGTTTGACTTTGAGCCTTTGAGGTCTGCGTATGCTTGTATAGGATCGGACCGGGGAAATCTATATGCATTTGAAAAAGGAGGCAAAGCGTGTTTAACCAGAACTAGGGCCCGCAAGTCGACATATTGACTTACTTGGACCACACAAGCCCAGACATTGCATGCAATCATTAGGGCTGGCCCCTAAAGGGAAGTTTCAACCTCCGAGGAGAGTCACGATGGAAAGAGCTTCAAGCAAGGGTTCTGATGTGGTTGCTGGATTAGGGCAGAAATCTGTGTCTGCTTGGCCAGGAACAACGCTCCGTAACGGACATAAAAAGAGACCTGAACCAACTCCTTGAAGGTGGTGAGATGGGGGTGGGGGTGGGGGGGGGATAGGGTCAACAAGACTGAACGAAAATATCAGTAGGATAAAATGTCACTGAATACTTTTTGGAAATCCTCTCGAAAATAT
Source organism: Alosa sapidissima (assembly GCF_018492685.1). Classification (NCBI taxonomy): domain Eukaryota; kingdom Metazoa; phylum Chordata; class Actinopteri; order Clupeiformes; family Clupeidae; genus Alosa; species Alosa sapidissima. Next base: position 12,195,653 of record NC_055974.1, read on the forward strand.
GCCTGGTCTCAGTGATGTCAGTATGGTTAGACATTCTTGTGTGATGGCTGGGTGTTCTGTGGTTTATTTTGATGGGCATGGGGAAGCCACTCATTGCAGCCTACTGGGCAGGCTTATCTTTTATGTATGAGCACTGAGTGGTGTTTTAAAGAGGTCTTACGCACTCCTGCACAGACCAGATCACTTTTTAAAGAGGTCTTACGCACTCCTGCACAGACCAGATCACTTTCCCCATTTCAATTTGCCTTCTATAATTTTTGCCACTGTCTGTTTATGATGCCATCAGGAGAGCGGCCATTGAGAGATCATGACTATGATCTGCGTCTGCCTCTTCGTATTCTTACTTTTCACACTTGTCAACCACAGTATGACTCAAAAGCACGGCGGGTGTGTCTGGAGAGGAGAATAAGACATCAAGAAGGAGACTGAAAGATTTAACAAGGGAGTTGAGTTGACCGACAAATAATCTTTCCTTTTTAAGAACAAGCTTGTTATCAATGACCTCATCCTTGAGATTCGTCTCATCTGGATTCAACGGTTAACAGAAAATTTATAGTTACAGTGCTACAATTGCTTTAGGATAGGACATTCTGTTGCAGTAGCTGGTAGGAATGGAATGGAATCGAAATGTATTTATTTGAAACAGGGACAATGCACAAATAAACATCTTGTAATAGAGTCTTGTAATACAAGACTCTAGACTCAAGACTCAGTCTTGTAATACAAGACAAAGGACAGGTTATAGCAACAAGGGCAGCCGTAGCCTACTGGTTAGCGCTTCGGACTTGTAACCGGGTTGCCGGTTCGAACCCCGACCAGTAGGAATGACTGAAGTGCCCTTGACCAAGGCACCTAACCCCTCACTGCTCCCCAAGCGCCGTTGTTGTAGCAGGCAGCTCACTGCGCCGGGGTTAGTGTGTGCTTCACCTCACTGTGTGTTCACTGTGTGCTGAGTGTGTTTCACTAATTCACGGATTGGGATAAATGGAGAGACCAAATTTCCCTCACAGGATCAAAATAGTATATATACTTATATATACTTATATACTTATACAATTGCTAATTTCCACCTGTAGACTGGCAATAGACAATAACAAACTAATACATAGGGGTGAATCCAAAGCTTCAATATGCACACAGTAAAATGGAGTTTACTGGACTGCTAAAAGAATCACAGGGAAAGGTGCAGTAGCAAGGAGAAGAGAGTGGTTGGAGTGCTGTGGAGATATGATTGAAGAAGACGAGATGACAGCAGAGAGGAAATAGCATTCCCACGCATGTCTAAGTTGTGCACTTCTCTGTCACAGAATAGAAAAGTTATGTCTGTTTCAGTGGTCTTGCCCCAGGATCTTTTTGTTCCCACTGTTCCATTTCTTCTACAATGCTCAACTCTCTCTCTCTCTCTCTCTCTCTCTCTCTTTCTTGCTTTCTTTCTCTCTCTCTATGTGAGAGGTCGATGAAGAGTCGAATCTGCCACTTAATTTGTGTGTGCGTAATATTTGGGTGTCTCAGGAAAATATGTGTGTTCAACAGCTGAAAGGTTGAAATATAATCCTCTCTCTCTCTTCCATTCCTTCCCTTTTCTCTCTAGTCCTCTCTTCGCCCACTCTCTATCTGATACTGTGGAGGAAAATAGATGGCGGTCCCAGCCACCACATCACTCAGGAGTGGAATTGACGGACACAGACATTCCCTCCAGAGCTTCCAGGTCAAAATGTTCAAAAAGAGAATCGTCCAAATGATCTCAATCAGATGGCTTCTTGAATGGGTTTTATTTTCGGGCCTGTTTTCAAATCTGAGACAGAACAATGTGTGCATACTTTCAGAGTCAAGCACGAATATTAAACTGAGACCATATTTTCCAAGACGCCTTGATTTCCCTGATAAAGGCGAGGAATGGGGCGTGTGGTCAGACAGGATGCTGACGGTGCACATGAGATGATCCTGTGCCTTAAGTTAGACCATCGACCACCACACTGACCTCACAATGACTTAAGATGGCAAGAGTCTGCTGGCAGAACATGCAGTAAAAATACTGTTTTCAACCCAAATGGATTCTTGCCACAGATTGTTTTTAAGGTTCTTAAGTAATCAGTTATGGTTTACGGGGCCAATCTTTACTAAAACACATCACACCCATATTTTGTCTTCTGGTAACTCCAAACTATTTTATACCCGCCTAAACATGCAAAATGATCTCATCTCCGTTTCACTTTGAAGGCGTGGCATGGTAAGATTGGTAAATGCCCTTATATTTTTAACATATCAAAACAAACAAAAAGCTGTCTGTAAGTTCTGTTTTTACCACAGTATTTTGTTCCGTGATGTTCGTAAAACATGGAATCTTGGTGGAGGGTAGTCTTCAACGTTAAACTTGCCTTAACCAAAGATCTGTTTGCCATCTACAGAGTGGTCGTGTGGTTTTGTCATGTTGTGAATACACATTGCATAAGTCACTATCTCAGTCAAGCATCAAGGGGAGTTGTCATTCCTCTCTTTCCCAAAGCGGTTACATGCTCTATGCACGCCTGTGGGACCAGTAGCATGTAGCATGTGCTAGGGTTTTATTATATGTTCAACTTGAGGAACAAAACCACTGCTGAATAACTTGTTGCTTACTGTATCATTATTTTTACACAATATCCCACACGCACATACTTTGTTTCATACTTGTTTCTCTCACGCTACTCTGAACACTTTTTCAACGACTACGGTGTGATAAGGATAAACAGATGTTGGTAATCTGACGAAGAGCTGTCCACTAACAAGACCTGCAAGACTTAATTAGGCCATTCATCTTTTCTAAATGCAACAAAATGAGGACCGAAACCACAGCACCCCTGCACACTGCCTCCCACTGTCATCAATCTGCGACATGAAATGGGCAGAATTGGTTTCACATGTGAATCAGCGCATCATTCTATAGCTCAAGGCGAGCAGAGATTCTCTCCATCCAGCCTTTCATCGCTATCCATTTCCACTCACACTGTGCCTCTTTTACAGCCATATATCCAGTGGTCTTGCTCCAGGAGCTTTTTGTTCCCACCCTTCTATTTCTTCTACAATGCACAACTTATTCTCTCTCTCTCTCTCTCTCTCTTTCTCCCTCACTGCCTGTCTGTCTGTTTGTTCGGCGATCTGTCGAAATCAATCTCCCTGTCCTTTGATTCACACTCAAACCTTCGACTTTGAAGACTTTTCAAGCAAATTCGTCTTCGAGTATGGCAAAAATTCAAATGCTGACCAGAGACAGACAAAAAGGGCCCGTTTCTTACACTCTCTAATCTTCTTTGTGCCGAGGTTACTTCAAAGTTCCTCAAATGTTTCTTGACATAAGAGTGGAGTGTGTGTGTATACACGTGTGTGTGTGTGTGTGTGTATACATGTGTGTGCGTGTGCATGTATGTGTGTGTGTGTGCTGAGGTGAAATGTGAAGGATCTGTTGCTCCACAACAGACGCTGGACAGATGAGGTGTGTTCAGCACATGTGGCTGTGGAGTCGGCAGCTGGCTCAGCACCATTCCGCCAAAGCAGGGGGAAGCAGAGGTAAGGGGCAGGTCAGCGTTAGGCAGGCCGGCCAGCCCTTCTGTATACATACTGGACCTTGCACATGACACGGCACGCAGCGCAATCGCACTCTCAATCTCAAAACCAGACGTGAGACAGTGAGTTGGAATGAGAGGATATCAGAGTTGTTCAGAGTTAATGTGCAACACAGGGTTCCCCATGCTGTTTTACTCTGTCTTTGTGTAGCACTATGAGGATATCCTCAGCCTTCGCTTCCTTTTTGTTAGATGAATTTGATTGTGATCTATGGGTGATTTTACCAAAGCTACTCTGGAAACTAAAGTCGCTTTTTTGGACTCCTTTTACTTTTGGCAAGAGGTTTGGAGCTCTACTACACCTGTGCTTTTGGAGAATCAAGCAAGTCTCTTCACTGTATTTCTCTTTTTTTGGCATCTTGGCTGTGCGATGGAGAATGAGAGAGAGAGAGAAAGAGAGAGACAGAAGGAGTAAAATCATTTATGTTCTTATTTTTTTATCATCCTTCAGGATGGACTCCTTCCTGGTGGTTGAAACAAGTGAGTAGACAGCAACACTTAGAAGTTAGAAACAAAGAGGGATCACTGTTCTTTATTGGCCATCAACCGACTAGATAAATGGATGAATAAATAAATAAATGCATGAAGGGGGGAAACCACATTTAAATAATCCCACTCTCTCATTTTCCCAGTAGCCAAATTCAATTTAGCCCACATTCTCCTGATGGATTGGCTGAAGTTGTTCTTTCCAGTAAGAATGCCATGGAAAAATCTTACAAACACCCCACAGTGAAATACAGACAGAGCTGGAGTAGAATAGAATAGAGGGGCTGCTGGGATGGGAGGAGAAAGAGAGAGTGACTAGAGCAAATGAAGCACAACTTTATCTATCTATTTATCCTATATCTATCATATCTATCTATCTATCTGTCTGTCTGTCGGTCCATCTGTATGTCAGTCTATCTATCTATTTCTATCTCCTGTGTGTGCCTACTTTCATGTTTCAGTACAGCAGCCAGCCTGCTAAAAATCATCAGGGATGCACCAGAGGACGGCACCGATGCCCAAGGAGCATGCTCCCTTCCTGGAGCCAGCGGCCTGTGCCAGATCCCTGGGCAGCCTCCGGCGGTGGTCTGTGGTGGTGTGCCATGGCAGTAAAAGCCCTGGTATGACTCTCTCTTACATTCTTTACGGTCAGCCTCTGAAACATTATTGGCAACCACTGACCACTGAAAAAGCTGACCATCCAGAGCCATATAAAGGTAGAGTTGCGACAACTCCATTGACGCTAATGTTCCATTTTTTTCCAACAATGGCAGTCAATGGAAGCCTCAAATAGTTCCCGGAAGTTAACAATTAATAATAGCAGCAGTGCAGTTACAGCAGTGTAGACTGTTTGTAGCCAACATTTCAGGCTCAGATTTACATTATTGCCTCATCCGAATAATAGTAGTAAAGTAATAGTAGGCTATCAATAGCCTAATTATAATAATACACAAATTATGTATCGACTATGACAGCTTTTCTGCTGCTCAGTTTTAATCGGTTCCTCATCAAATAAATTAAAAGAGGCTAAAAGCCCAATAAATGTGCCACACAATAGCCGAATATAAGATAACCCTTGCCTATCCCATTTCAATTGACCTGTCGCTAAGCGCCACCCTTAGAACGCTGATGAGCCAATGACAGTCCAGGCTCAATGGGACTCGGACATCAGCTCGGACAACTCCATAGGAAACAACAGGGAGGAGGCATAAAATGACAAATTAATAGTTATTTATGGAGTTTATTAACTCAAAAAACCCCGACGGATAACCATGGTCAAACGTCTTGCATGGGGGACGTGTAATACTGATAGCCGGTACCCCGAGAGGCTAAAAAACAGGGTATATTTTCATCAACAGTAGCCTACAGGACGTCTCTCGCGTTTGCAACAGCTCAACGTAATGTAGGCTACTAAGCCAACAACGTGGGCACAGGTTCCCTGTTAAATCCCAAGATGAAAATGCTCATTAACCAACTATTATATTCTTACTACATCAAATATTAACGTAACCTAACATATCTTAGTATCAATCTTCCACTAGCTAGCTAGCTAGCATTAACGTCAGTGGTTTTTGCACGGTGATTTGCACGGCTACTCGCCACAACTGCTTGTCACCTTGCATGTATTCTAAAGTTTTGAATACACCCCTCCATAGCATAATTAAATCCCTTTTGATAGCTTCTGGAGGAAAGTAAATCTTTTAACCACCAAAACGTCCTCAAAGCCTGCTTTTATATACTGTCAGCTGCCATTGTCCACAATGTATTTCTAATCAAGTATGGTTTGTTTGTCCGAGTTTTCACACGGTAACAACGGGGGGCGGGGCTTAGCGACAGGTCAATTAGGCAGCAGGTTACAAGCTGTCATTAAGTTTTTGCGTTTAGTACAACTTTTGACGTGACGTTTCTTGGGCATTCAGCTTTACCATCATGTCAAGTTGTAACGTATGCGCAATGCTCATCTAGGCTATGGATTTAAGTGGTTTAAAGGCAGCAAAAGTGGGATATAGTGCAACTGCTTCCCCAAAACAATTCCTCCATGTGGATTTAATCGTTTGATATGTGGATAATAACTTTCAGTGGACTAAACAAAAGATTTTGGTATCACAAGGCTAGCTGTTATCACAAGGCTAACGGGCAGGAGGAGGAGTACAGGAGCCTGGTGGAGGACTTTGTGCAATGGTGAAAACTATCTCTATAAAACTATAACTCTCTTGGAGCCAGGCATAGTGAGCTGGCCCTAGGAAGAAAAAGTTTGGGGACCACTGATTTAGATTAAGTGTTATAGATAAGTGTATAATTTGTATTTTAGTATATTTAGTATATTCTTTGTATTCTACTGTCCTTATTTCTTAGTTGTGTTTTTATATTATATACTTTAATTACTTTTTCTGCTGTTAAAGAATGTGTATGTGTTGTCTGTATGCTGCTGAGACCTTGAATTTCCCCTGGGGATCAATAAAGTATCTATCTATCTATCTATCTAGCTGGTTCGTTATATGGCGAAGCAAACTTTGTTTGCAGCATTGAAGCTGAGTTCGTTGTTAACATTGTTGGTAACATAAATGTTTCTTCAGTTAGGAGCAGGACTGTTTTTTTATGTTGCATTCATTTTCATTGCCAAAAGCTAGCCTAATATGCATGAGAACCTATATAGATTTGAGGGAGCTGCAGCTGTTAGCATCACGGTCATATTAACACAGCAGGCACTAGCGCAGTGAAGGATCGTGTAAACTCTATCCCCAGAAAGTTTCAAACCAAGCTTGCGCTGATATGATGCATAATCACTGATCAAATTGCTATTTTCTGACAGGATTAGCACAACCATGCAGGTTATATCTCAAGCTCTTTAGCCTAGCATCTTAATGCTGTATTCACAGCAGCACGGTGAATGACAAACGGTGACAAAATGCTGTTGTTTATGAGTTCATAGCCTGGGCCCAGTTCCCCGAAAGCATCTTAAGCCTAAGAGCGTCGTAAAGTCCCTCTTACGAACGTCTTAAGATTTGCCGACTGTTTCAAGAAACCATCGTAGCTTAAGAGCATTGTGAAAACACTCGTAGATCTACGAGTGCTCCAGGGCCCAGTTTCCCGAAAGCATCTTAAGCCTAAGAGCGTTGTAAAGTCCCTCTTACGAACGTCTTAAGATTTGCCGACTGTTTCCCGAAACCATCGTAGCTTAAGAACGTCGTGAAAACACTCGTAGATCTACGAGTGCTCCAGAGTTCTCGTTACCAGCTAAGAGCGTCTTAACAGTACTTCTCACTGAGGTCACCAACAGGACATACAGAGGAATTACAACTTAGAATACATAATCCAGTTTATGTTCCCATTCTTTATTGTGTTTACCTGATGAATCAGATTTTAGCATGCAAAATAGTATACATTTAATGGTCATAATAATGTGATGAAAAGCAGACAAAAATGCAATCCAGTTATGAAACGAGACGTTGCCAGAATAGTTTGCCATTATCTTTGCTAAGTGAGGGATATATTTTATTAGGCCTATGAGGTAAAAGCAGAGAAAGGAACATGTGGTTTAGTCTTTAGGCCTAGTACTGCATCAAAATCTAAGCCTACATTTCCTCACTTTCTTACTCGACTTCTTTCTTATCTTCAAACATGTTCTTAAGTGACAGCGAAAAATTATTGCATGGTGCAACAATCTAATCTTAAATAATTACAATTATTTATGTCTGTGTATGGTATATAACCTACTTGGGATGCTTACATGCAGATGTCAAAGTGTTTCTATTTTCGTATTGATGTGAATTAATGTGTAGGCCTAGATCCGAAGTTTAAACGGTAGGCCTATAGCTGTGACGTGCAGTCACCTGCCATCACCATCAAATCAGAGGATATTTCAGAACTATTAACGTGGACAGCTCCCCTTAAGAGCATCTTAAGAGCAGTGCACGCGCGTTCACGCTACGAGCATGTTCAGGAAACAGTCGGAAAAACCAAATGAACGATCATAAGATGAATCGTAGAAAACCCTCTTAAGAGCGTGTCTCCGTCGTTATCGGGAAAATGGGCCCTGGTTATTTATCAAGGACTATATCACGTTTTATATGTTATTATGATCACTCGCATTACCATGGGGTTAGGCTACTGTGTAGGTATACGGTTAACTTAACATGTCCATCATTACACTGCAGAGATGTTAGAAAACCTTTAAACTTTTTTTTTATTCTGCCGAGACGCTAACGTTAGCTACTTAAGGTAGTTCGCTCATTAGCTCAGATCAGTGAAGAACTATCAGAGAAAACGTTGGGGAGAAAACTCAAACAATTTAATGTTAGACTTAGACTAGCTGTGTTACAGTTTCTCGTTGCAAAATTAAAATGTCACTGGAGCTCCATGCGCTTTTGTAGGCTACACGCAGTCTAAAAAACACTGTTTACAGCTCTTCGAGTCCCTGTACGAGGTCATTTTTTTTATAACGATAATTTAGTTAGGCCTACACTTATGGGGTGGGTGCTATTGCGTTTTCTAAAAAATCTCCCATCTTGGTTTTGTACAGAAATTAACGTAAAAGGGAGGAAAAAGGTCACCTTCCGATATTTAGTAGGCTACGGTCTGGAATTTAATGTAATATTGTTGTAATGGCAGGATAACTACACAGTTTACACAATAATTACACTGTGTTAAAAATATTGTATATCAATGCATTTATACATGGATTTCTATGCAACGTCACGAAAACATGCGTGCGCAACCAAGAGGCAGAAAGCACCATACACAGGTTTCCTGTTTACCAACAAAACTAGAGCAATGCAAAAGAGCAAAATAATAAAATTAGTTTTTGTGCTGAAAACTGCCCCAATTCGAAATCACGATGGTTAGAGAATGTTAAATATGTTCAATATCCCTAATGGAATGCATGTCTTCGCCAAAAATGACAAAATACGATGTTATATTAATAATGCAAATAAACGACAAACTTTAAAATAGGCTATAGTCTGAAATGAGATGTTATTATCATTGAGACAACAGGGTTCAGGCACATCTGTGAAACCGAAACATAACACACAGGAAGCGATTCAATAATTTGACATTGTAGTTAGTAAAGACAACCAAATACAACCAAAATAAACTTTGCCTCATGGTAACACTAGCTAATGTGAGCTTGACTGAAGTAGCTATAGCAGCTAATTTAAGCATTTAGAGTTTCAGATATCTTGGTGCAACTTATACAATACGTAACACGTGGTAGCAACAGTGTCTTTGGTAGTTCTGTGGTAGAAATCATATGATTAAACTTACACTCCTGCTTTACAGACAGGGCGGTGCTATAGGGGTACCAGGGATGCAGGCGCTCACAGGCACGGTCTTAAAGGGGGCCCAAAAATAAAATTATATTGCATGAGTCACAACCTCAGACAAACTCTCTGTTTTCAAATCTAAGCTTATTACAGTATCTGTACTGGAACTCGGGGTAGCTCTGGTCTACATAAAGGGGGTAATAAAGGTTGCTCTCCTCTTTCAAATTCAGAAATGATCTGTTTTTTTAGCTTGTTGGCTAAACGTCTCTGGTAATTGTAGCCTGTCCCAATATCAGAGAATATCTCAAGGTCAAGGTAACTTTATTGTCCCCGAGGGGCAATTAATTGCACAGCCAGCAGACAGACATAAGGACAGACACACAACAATACGTAACAATACAACATACATAACACACAAATATAGTTAAAACAGTTCAGGCAGATTGTTTAAAATTGAAATGGAAGTCGGGATAAAAGAGTTTCTGAGTCTATTGGACCTGCATCTGGGCATGGAGTACCTACGGCCTGAGGGGAGTAGCTTAAACTGGCAGGACAAGGGATGGCGGGGGTCAGCTACAATAGATTGGGCCTTCTTTGCCACTCTTTTGGTGTAGGTGTGAGAGAGAGAGAGGGGAAGTTGATGCCTGCAATCTTGCTACTGTACATGTTCTGACAATACTCTCCAGTCTATTTTTGTTTTTAATGGACAGAGAACCAAACCAGCAGATAAAACAGAAGGTTAAAACAGGAATAAAACATTTTCATAAAAGTAGGGTCAATGTTAAAATTCCTCAGTTTGCGATATAAGTACATGCGCTGATGGGCTTTGGCACAAACAGCATCAGTGTATGAATTAAAACATAGCTTTCTGTCAATAATTATGCCAAGGTACTTATACTCTTGTACTACCTCACTGGTTGACCATCAATGATAGTGGGGGGAAGAGGGGGGCATTGCTTCCTGAAGTCAATAATTAGTTCCTTGGTCTTTGCTACATTTATGTTTAAAAAGGAGCGCCAATCATTAAAATCATTCACTATTGGTCCATGGTCAGTTGCGGTGTTATTGAGAAGAGACACAATGACAGAGTAATCTGCAAACTTAAAAACCTGTCTTCCATCATATTGTGAACGGCATTCATTTGTGTATAAAACAAAGAGGAGAGGGGAGAGGACATATCCTTGAGGGGAGCCAGTAGAAGATAAAAGATTGCCAGATAAAACACCGTATCTGAACTTATACCAACCAACAGAAATATATATTCAGGATATTTCAGTATAGCTATTTATGATCATGATCGAAGTCTTAAATGTTAAAGGTTTTTATAAAATATTAGCTGACAAAACAGGCGACAACTCTGTTTATTTTAATGTAAAGAGAATATCTTATATTGTTCTGCTTAAAAATACAAAATATTTGTAGAGATGTAAGGTTTACGTCTATAGCAAAGATAAATTCCTCTTTATTAGGCTACACTTGGGCAATCAAATGTCACACACACACACACACACACACACACACACACACACACACACACACACACTTTGGCCTTCCTCTCCTTCCCCAGGCAATGTAAAACAGAAGGACCAGACAAGCAGTAGTTAGATACAGCTGTTGCACAACTGGTTCCATTCTCCACTGCATAAAAGGGCTTCTGTGTTTATGCGTGCAAGTGTGTGTGTGTGTGTGTGTGTGTCATAGAGAAAGAGAGAGAGAAAGTGTGAGATGGTATGAGTGTGTGTATGTGTCTACAACACACTTATATCAGACATACGACACAGATGCCCCAAGGGCTGAGTTATACACGCTAGAGTCTTGATCTCTGTGGTCGCGATGACCGCAAACTCCAGAACCTTGGCACAGGAACGGTCTGGCTGTAGGCTCGCCTTCTTGCCTTTTCTGAGGTGGTATTACAGCAAAACTCATGGCTCACATGAAAGATCATCTCGTCATAACAGAAGACATGACAGCTGCAGGGCAAGGCAAATATATTCATACTCTATAAAAAAGCCAGAGGTGACTTAAAAATCTCCCTGCCAATGGGAGGGCCATGTTTTGATATGGCTTTCATGACCAGATCAGGTGGCATATATATTATAAGTGCATGCAGGAGATCACGTTAAGAGTACAATAGTATAGTCCAGTGATGGAAGTCTCTAGATGAGGGTCTATCAGTCTATGTTGCCAAACTGGGATGACTACATCTTTTGTTATACACCTCAGAGTGGTTAACAATGAACAATTCATTAATGCCATAGTGTACGTCGCTTTGGACAAAAGTGTCGGCAAAATACCATAAACATGATTAATAACTGCCATAACTACATCTCTCCCTCCAGGTTCTCGATATTCTTCTCACTTCTCCCATACAGGCCCCATCACTTTTCTCTGTCTCAGCTTTTGAGTCCAGGAGCTAACCTCTGTCCTACTCTTGCACAGGAGCCCCCGGTGTTTCTGTCTGTATCTCTCTCTCTCTCTCTGTTATTCTTTGGCACACACTGAGCTTCTTGAGTCCAGAGACCTCAGCCTCCATGGTTACTGCTGCTCTCATTAGATCTCGTGTCATCTTGACACTGGCTGCCTGTTACATGCTTCCTTTCTCTACACTTCACTTTATTGTCACTCTGATAATTACTTTATAAGTCTCTTGGCTATGTTCATAAACAGGAACCTTGAGAGGTTGAGAAGGTACAAAAAATATATAATACATAAAAAGGGTATTCCCTCTCCTCCTTTTGTGCACCAGAGAAAGATGAGATGTGTGTATTTGTGTTTGTTGTGCTTGGTTGTCAGGGTGACAGATCTCTTTGAGTTCACTGTAAGTCAATGAAAACATTTGGAGACTGTGTTATCCTAGCACCAGAAACTGTTTGAATGAAAATCATCTGTTGATGCGATTACCTCCGAGGAAGACACAACTCCTCTTCCAGTAATCATTTTCTTTCTGTGCTCGTGCTATACGTGTGGAATCTCTCGCGTTCTCTGTTTTGCCTCTGTATGTCGACAGCTTTCTTGTTGCCTTGTCTCTCACAGACTCATGTTTGGTGGTCTCTCCATCTTCATCTTTGTTACATAAGTTAACAAGGTAGTTCAGGTTGGATTTCTGGGCAATTATCTATTACATAGTCGTAACTTGATTTATAAAGCGTTATTATGTTTTCAGTGGCTACCATTGAGGTTTCCATTAAATGTACTGGCATTATGAAATATATGAAAGTCTAATGTCTTAAGTAAAAACTCAAAGACCAATAACAGATGCAGCTTATGGGGTTTAAAGAGAATAACCAGTCACGTTTCATTATTTAACCTGCTGGAACAGTGGAGTCAGACAGTAAGGAACATATCACAGCAACTCTAATATCCCTGGGCTACAGTAGCTCTTTTCCGTTTAATCAGCGTCCAGTCGCAGAGGAGAAGGGAACCACAGGCTGCTCTGCACTGTGCTCTCACTGCTACTCGTCGTCTGATCCTCGTACAGCAGCCCGCCGTGCAGCCATGTTGTAAATTGTGGTGGCTGTTGGAGAAACAAAATGCGAAAGTAACTTAAACTCCCCCCCCCCCCTCAAGTGTAACATTACAGTACAACTGGAAATGACATTTAGCTGCAATTTACGTGAACTGTTCCTGTACATGAACTCTCTCTCTCTTTCACTCTCTCTGTCTCTGTTTCTCTTCCCCACACACACACTCACTCAGCTCACACAGTCCAGGGCTCAACATCAAACCAGTGAACCTGGAGAAAAGTCTACCATACACACAATTTGAACATGTTGTTTGTGTGCAGTGTGTGTGTGTGTGTGTCTGTATGCAGTGTGTTTGTGTGTGTGTGTGTGTGGGTGGGTGCGTGTGTGAAAAATAAAGATACAAAATTTGCAGAGGTCACAGATCACGACTGTCATGTAAAAACACTGCCTCACTTTTAACAGCAGCTCTTGGCCTAATGAGCCTAAGCATGCAGCCCTGTGTGTGTGTGTGTGTGTGTGTGTGTGTGTGTGATGGAAACTTCTGCGTTTATTACAAGCTTTGAAAGCCACTTTTTGGTGTCTGGCCAGGGGATGGAATGCAGAGAGGGAGCAAATTGCTGTCAAACTTTTTTCTCTCTTTTTCTCTTTCTCTTTCTCTCTCTCTTTTTCCTCCCTTTCTCCGGGCTGTATGTTTGAGCGCCTCAGAAACGAAGTAATCAACGCGTGCCAACAGAAGAGGAGGAGTGAGAAAAGAGGTAGACATAAAATGAGAAACATTACAGAGTACATCCAGAGGTGGTTGGTATGGACACAATAGTGTGTGTGTGTGTGTGTGTGTGTGTGTGTGTGTGTGTGTGTGTGTGTGTGTGTGTGTGTGTGTGTGTGTGTCTGTGTCTGTGTCTGTGTATATGTGTGTGTGTGTGTGCGTGTGTGGGCGTGCATACCTGTAACTGTGTGTAGGTGTGTGAACGGCTGAAAGAGTCCCTGTTGGAGATCATTTTGCCTGTGGCCCTCTATTTAAGCTATGGCGTTGTTTGTTCCACAACAGGACGGCCAAGTCCAATTGGTGCACTCCACTTCACCTCAGTTGCGAAATTCCGCTGTTTTGCACACACATACGGCCTGTTTGTGTTCGGGGGGTCGGGGACAGTGAGATGTTTCATAAGGGGAAAGCGAAAGAGAGAGAGGGAGAGGCTGGATCCGATGCACCAAGCTGTGCGATTACTCTCCGAGCCCGCCAAAAGCTTGTCATGGGTTTTCTGCTCAGCATCAGTGGTCCTTTTCTGCATTTCTTCTCCTTCGCTGGGCCTGTCGAGAAACAGACCTCGCCACCAGAGGACACCCGATTGGCTGACTTCCCCTCTGGTTGCTCAGGTAACCCATGAAATGTGATGGATTGAGAGTGTCTGATGGATCGCTCATCACTGAAGAGGAGAGTGATGACAAATCAGGTTTTTTATCGTTTGTGCAGTACTTTTTTGCACCAAGTAGCGGTCGCGGACCAGTGGCTTTCCTTTTGTTCGCTTGCCCATCTTATTCCTCTCATCTTACAATCTGAGCAGCATGTGAACCAAAACGTAAATACAAAAAACAAAAAGAAAACTGGCAGTGCTTCTTCATGCGAAAAAACAAATCTGCTTAGTAAGACCTGAATATCAAGCATGAGTCAATATGAAATTACAATCAATCCCACTGCACCAAGTCTGGCTTTGCTTTTACTGAACTTTTGGACTGTTCTATGGTCCTTGTTCTCATAGACACGCACAGAGACAAATTTACCTACGTCATATTTTAAAGTGCTGTTAAGTCCTTGACAGATTTTCCATAAACATATCAAAACCAAATATAACAAGGTCCCCACAACATATTTACCAGAATTGGATAATGATCCGGTTAGGAATAAAAGTGAATATCTCTATTGAGCTCGAGTTGTGTGACGACACATGCCCTCGAAATGCCATCCTAAATGCTGCTGTTGACGCAGCAGAAACATCGGCCACGCATTCCAAGAGAATAAATGCATAATTGAACCAAAAAAAAGTTGAATAAACAAATGCAAACATTTATGAGCATTCCACAAGAAAC
>NC_055974.1:12213053-12215553 GCF_018492685.1 Alosa sapidissima
GTGTGTGTGTGTGTGTGTGTGTGTGTGCTTGTGTGTGTGTGTGTGTGGTGTACATATACATCAGGTGTGTGTGTGTGTGTGTGCACATGTGTGTCTACAGTGCTCATGAGCCTGTGGTATGTTGGCCCTCCGGCTATAGGGGGGCCGTCAGACCAGAGGCCCCACGCTGCCTTAGACTTCTGGGGCCAAAGGGGGTGAGAGGAAGTGCCCCTCTCTGTACTGTATACCCCCTGGGGACCTCCAAACTATGCCCACATTGGAGACGAGGTGCCCCAGGGGCATGTGGGGCAATTAAAAGTAACACAGACGCCTTTCTGGGGGGAAAAACACCCTCGTACCCACAAAAATGGCCCCCCTCCTGGGTCAGGAATTTATTTGCCCAAGCAAGCTCACCCACATTCACTCACTCTCTCACACACACACACACACACACACACACACACACACACACACACACACACACACACACACACACACTCACACACACACATTGAGGCAGGCATTTTTGTCTAAATACAGTGCCTTACCTTAGCGCAGAAGCACGGCAGATCACACCTGCAGCCAATGTGTGAAGGAGCAGCCTTTGCAGATTAATGAGGGACTTTGGAGAGTTTATCCCTTTGCTTTGCCTTTATTAACAAACACACACACACACACGCACGCACACACTCACACGAGCACACATGCCGCTGACGCTGAGTCGTTAAAGCTGTCCGCTTCCTCTGAAGTGCCTGATTATTTTGCCAGACCCTCACCTGGCTCTGGGCGGCCCCTCCTAAATGGAGCTCGCGGAGCGGAGCGGAATGGAGTGGCTCTAGCGCTCCAAATGACTCAGGCACCCAGCACTCTGCCCTGGGGGCGGGAAAGAGCCCCGAACGGGCCGGCACCCCGTCCCCAGCGTGGGTGTGGAGGCAGGGGCTGGCTGGCTGGCTGGCTGGCCGGGGCTTGTCTTTGGAGGTGGCGGATTGATTTCGGGGTGTCCCAAAGTCCCCGGCTTTAGGGGAGGATGTGCAGAGTCGGAGAACTCCCAGCGCCGCGGGGTCAGAGCAGTCCGGCTCAATAAAGAGCGGTCAGACTTCACGGGTGTAGACGTCACCGCTTGGGAAAATCCCCTCAAAAGTCTCCCATCTGCCTGCCTCCTGCAATGCAGGTGTCACTTTCTGTCCTTTTACTGCGTGCCACTGCAGCTCCCATAGGTGTCCATCATCTACAGATATATGGACCCTTTCAAGAGAGTTCCATTATCAGCATCATAGTTGGCCCCACAAGACTTCCTTTTTAACATTCCATATGTTATCTTAATGCAGAGGAAGTAGATTGGGGCCCAAATAGAACGTTCAAGCATTGTTTTGTTTACCTTGTTGAAAGGGTCTATACAGCTCTGGAAAACATCAAGAGACCACTGCCACCATTTTTCTGATGTCACCCTGAGTCATATTCAAATTTGCAGTGGTCTCTTAATTTTGAATATGACCATCAATTTATTCGAATATCACTCAACAACCGTAGGATGAGATCAGAAAAAATGTGCAGTAGTCTCTTAATTTTTTTCAGTGCTGTAGGTATTTAATATGTAGAGGTATTCTGATGGCTCAGTCCCCTACAGGAACATATCTATAGGTATTTAATATGTACAGGTATTCTGATGGGTCAGTCCCCAACAGGAACATATCTATAGGTATTCCATATGTAGAGGTATTCTGATGGCTCAGTCATCTACAGGAACATATCTATAGGTATTTAATATCTATATAGATATTTAATAGGTAGAGGTATTCTGATGGGTCAGTCCTGACACCCTGTTCAAGAGCGATGGCACATCTCTAATGTGTCACAACACGTGTCATCCCTTTTCACACCTGTCATTAATAAAAGCAGAGTGTGAATCATTGTTTTATACTTGTATGTTTGTTTGTTTGTTTGAAGGCTGGTGTGTATTTCTGTTTGTGTGTGTGTGTGTGTGTGTGTGTGTGTGTGTGTGTGTGTGTGTGTCTATGTGTCTGTGTGAGAACCATTAGACCTCCCTTTTTTATGGGATCTTATTTTAATAGGTAAACATAAAAATGCCTGTGTGGTAGGAACATGATCACAATTTACTTTATGTTCGGTGACTATTAAGCGGCAAGACACACTCTTACGTGCAAGTTTTTTTTTTGTCCGACCGCATTTGTCTTGTAAACAAATAGGCCAAGAAGAATGTAAAAGAAAAGGAGTTTTAAGAGACCACAGTTACATGCCCTGTGTGTGTTTGCACTTTTTTATCATGGTTATCTGTGTGTGTATGCCTGTGCGTGTGCGTGTGCGCGTGCGTGTGCGTGCACACTTGTGTTTGCGTATGTGTGCGTAAGTGCGACCGCGCGCCCGCATGTGTGTGTGTGTGTGTGTGTGTGTGTGTGCGTGCGCGTGCGCGTGTGCGTGTGTGTGCGCGCGTGTGCGTGTGTGTGCACATTTGTGTTTGCGTATGTGTGTGTAAGTGCGACTGCACGCGCGCATGTGTGTG
>NC_055974.1:12220553-12270553 GCF_018492685.1 Alosa sapidissima
ATGGGCATTGTTGTGTTTGTGTTTCCAGGCACTCTGATGTGAGCGGTCAGTGTCTTCGGTCAGCCCACGCCCTGCCCCAGGGTCGCCCTCTCCCTCGTCAGTGTGTATGTGTGTGTGTGTGTGTGTGTGTGTGTGTGTGTGTGCTCTGGTAAGCAGTCTCACTACGCCTTATAACATCCCCATGCCTCCACACCCGTCTCAGCATAAATTACCGCTGCAGAGTTGAGCCCTATCCGAGTTTCAGGCTAATTATCCACATTTTTCAGGAAGGCCCCCACCCCACCGCACCCCACCCCACCCCAGACTCCTACAGTTTTCAGCCATAGATGCTCTTTTGAGCGTAATTAACTATCAGTCAGGCGGGAATGTCTACACTAAATCCGGGATCCTATAGGGGTCCCTCCTCCCCTCCCCTCCCCTCCTCAACCTACCTGGCAGCTCTCAAGCTCATAATTATCTCAATTTACCTGATTGGAACTCAGATCCCAACTTGACAAGTATCAGCTGCTAAAAAGCACAGAAATGCTGAAAACCTTTTCAACAGTCATGAAGGGACTTGGAGGGACTTTTTAAGGTCAGCGACAGAGATGTACTATAGCTATTAAAGTTTAAACAATAGGATTACAATCAACAGTAATGCAATATTTTTGGTCCAATCCAACCAATTATTTGACTTTAGAGTATTAAACTGGACTGTGCTAATTGTGTTTTTGTTGGATCACAAATCCGTGTTTCAAACAGTTCAGATCTTTTGTGTTGTTTTAAGGAATTGCTCAGTAGTGTTTGCATAGCCAAAAAGTGAAATGTTTCGTTGTTGTAGGCCCTGTCATGTGTTCCCCCGAGCACCTCAAGATTTCCATCTATTTCCTGCTGGTCTCCTTTCTGCACTTCAATTGCCAGGTAAATGTCATGTGAGGAGACAGGAGCAGAGCCATTAACTGGAGAAATAGAGAAAAGGCCTTTTGTATGTCCCCGGTATGTTTCGTTTTGTTGAAATAGTGTGCAACGAATTCCTCCATCTCTGATGAGTAAAGTTTACATTCCACTCCTCCTCTCTCTCTCTCTCTCTGTCCTCTCCTCCCATCCTTCCCCTCTGTCCTCTCCTCCTCTCCTCCTTCCCCTGTGTCCTCTCCTCCACTCCTCCTTCCCCTGTGCCCTCTCCTCCTCTCCTCCACTCCTCCTCTCCTCCTTCCCCTGTGTCCTCTCCTCCTCACCTCCTTCCCCTGTGTCCTCTCCTCCTCTCCTCCTTCCCCTGTGTCCTCTCCTCCTCTCCTCCACTCCTCCTCTCCTCCTCTCCTCCTTCCCCTGTGTCCTCTCCTCCTCTCCTCCACTCCTCCTCTCCTCCTTCCCTTCTATCCTCTCCTCCTCTCCTACCTTCCCCCTGTCCTCTCCTCTTCTCTCTCTCTCCCTCTCTTTTTACCCATCAGCCCTCTTCTTCATTCGGCTCTCTATCCCTTATTCTCGTGACTTTTCTCTCGCCGTGAATCCGCTCCACCCTCCACCCTCTCCTGTCTGTGACAGGAAATCAGCCATCAGATTCGTTTTGTCAGCTAATCTCTCAAGAATGTGAGCTAAGCAGCGGCAGTGGCAAGCGAGCGAGCGTGTGGAGAGGGATGGAGGGAGGGAGGGAGGGAGGGATGGAGGGAGGGAGTCGACCCGATGCAGGGGAGTGCGCTTCGGGGATTACAGGAAGTGTCTGACCTGTCCCATTAAGTCCTCTCTCATGTCTGCGCGGCGCGGTTCTACGCCGTGAAAAGGAGATAACGGCGGTCCCCACGGCGCGGCGGACCTCCCCTCTGCGCCGGGACCTGCCACTGAACCCCACACCTGTCAGAGCAGGACGCCCTGCCCTGGCTTGAGGAGCCGGGAGGGGAGCCGGTCAGGAGGTCGGACGGGGGGCAGGGGGCGGGGGGGGATAAGGTAAGGAGCAGCAGAGGGCCTTCTGTGGGGGCCAACAGGGGCTCACGTGACCCGCCAGTGGTACCCAACCCTCAGACTAACAAGATGTGGAGCGAGTCTCTGAACTGACCTGATCCCAGAGGAGGTTATTGCCCTAAAAGAGAATGAGAAATGGAGAGAGAAAGAAAAATAGAGTGAGTGAGAGAGAGAGAGAGAGAGAGAGAGAGAGAAGGAGAGAGAGAAGGAGAGAGAGAAAGGATGGGGGGGAAGAGTTAGTGATGAGGAAAAAGGCACACTGAACCCACTTTCTCCTCCTCGACTGCATTCCTCCTCTGAAGATTCCAGCATGCATCCCTCGCTCTTCCTAATCAGAGCCCAGGGGCTGGGGAAAATGATTTCTTTGAACCCAGGGGCCAGACTCTCAGCAATGATGCGGAGATGAACCCAGACTCTGGAGCGGGTAGCGTGCAGCATAGCCGCCTATAATTACTAAGGAGTTCCAGAACTTTAAACCCAGAACCAGCACAATAGCAGGGCAATTCTCCAGTGTCTGAGACTCAGGGGAAAAAATCCCGCTTCTTCAACATTTATGGCAGTGCGCATTAAAAAGTTTAAAGTTTCAGGAAAAAGGGGGAAGAAATAGCAATGGAAAACATATAAGCACTTTGTTGGGGAAGTTGAGTAATAGAGAGAAAATAAGGGTATGGATTAGCAGAATAACATGGCCTCGGAACCTTCAGAAGGGGAATTTGGAAGCACATGCAGTTCCGTATTTTCATTTTTGCCCCCCGTTTTTCTGCCGATGTTGGTTCCTCTATTGACACAAGACACAGTGAGAAGCCCTGACGGTCTGTGTGCTTAGGCATGAATTAGTTAGACTCACTGATTAGTCCACTCTGAGCCCCAGAACACTCTGCCCACAGAGAGACATATTTTCTCAAATTAGAGGAGAGGTTACAGTGAAAATACCCAGCCTTCGAGAGAGAGAGAGAGCGCCGAGCCGCGAGCGCCGCGATTTGCCTCGATCGCTGCGTTCGCCCCGCACACACACACACACACGCTCGCTCGCTCGCTTACATCCGCCGGTCCCGACAGACCCGGCCCCTGGCGCTCCCAAATGAGTCTGACCTCTTCGGTTTCCACGTTCTGTCAACAGTGTGTGGGCAGGCGAAGGGTGGGTGTGAGGGCCAGCGAGAGTGCGGAGCGAGGAGCGGAGAGGAGCGGAGTGGGGCGTCGCGGGTGGCACACACTCTCCAAATGAGACCCCTGAGTCTGCGGCCATATTTACACAGCCACTGTTTGAAAAAGAGGTGAAATAATAATGGGGCAAAAGAGTGTGTGTGTGTGTGTGTGTGTGTGTGTGTGTGTGTGTGTGTGTGTGTGTGTGTGTGTGTGTGTGTGTGGGTGTGTGCACATATGTGTGAGTGTGTGTGTGTGTGTGTGTGTGTGTGTGTGTGTGTGTGTGTGTGTGTGTGTGTGCATATGTGTGTGCATATGTGTGTGTGTGTGTGTTTGTGTGTGTGTGTGTGTGTGTGCGTACATATAAGTGAGAGAGAGAGAGAGACAAAGAGAGAGACAGAGACGGGGAAAGCATGAGAATGAGCGAGAAAGCGGGAGACAGAGGTAGTGACGGAGAACGAGTGTATTGCTTGTGTCTCCTGAGGGTGAGTGTATTACTTGTGTCTCCTGAGGGTGAGCCAAGTCATTTTATGCATAACTATTTCCTGGTGTTTTTGCAGAAAACAGGCGACTGTGGATGTTACCCCGGGGTCACTGAGTCAGGCGTGGGGCAACAGCGTTTTTATGAGGCTACAATAACACTGCTGGAAGCTCTGTGAGTGTGAGTACCTGTGTGTGTGTGTGTGTGTGTGTGTGTGTGTGTGTGTGAGGGAGAGAGCGAGAGCACGCAGAGGATGTGTGTTAATTGTGTCTCAGAGAATAGCACACCAAGTATATTCATTACTAGTCATGCATACACGTGTGAACCAAGCTGCAGATATGCTGATTCAGCTGATCATAAAACCTCACCATCTTTTATAATTAAGGTCAGACTCAACACCATCATCTTTCACAGACACAGGCACACACACACACACACACACACACACACACACACACACACACACACACACACAGCCTATACACTGATTTACACACAACAAGCTAATTTCTTTACAATCACAACCACATGTACATATACACATCCATACAGTGCACAGCTGTTCATGCACACTATCACTCACACTAAAAAAACATTCTACTCTCCACACATTGTCCTTCCAAACACACACACTCTGTTAATATTTTTTAAATGTGAGCTTGGTGTTGTCTGGCTGCCAAGCACCTGCCCTTTTCACCTACCCCCTAATCCAAAAAAGAAGATGCATTGACTTTGAAAAGAACCACTGGGTCTTCATCAAAGACTGCAGACTCCTCATCTTTTAGCAGAGTCCAAGACAATCTGATGAGAGTCAAGGTGAGGTCAGAAACCAGTGCAAGAATGCAGGCAGGCCTCTCCTGTCCGTGACCATCTCTATTATATTACTCTCATTATACAACTCTCATGATATTACCCCTGGATACTATTTGGGAGGGACTCAAATTCACGGTCCACCAGTAACATTTCAGATTTCTTTCCAAGGAGACATCGATGTGGCCGCGATTTGGCACTGACCCACCAGATCAAACGCCCATTCATTCATTCCTGAGCCATACTATCAAGGCTGGCAAATGTGGCCCTATAGTCAATTTGACCCTTGAAGTTTACATTGAAGAAGATGGGCTGAAGGAATTCCCCCACACCAGTTTACCAATGTTTACCAATGTTTAACACTGGGATAAATACTATATCTGTTTTTTTCCCCTCCATGGTGTTTGTTTGTGTTGCCGTGCTCTGCTGTAGGTTGACTAAGAGCAAAGATCTATCTGTTGTGTGCATTGGGAGCAGTTAAGAGATACTAAGGTTTTGCAAGCCATCTGGACCTTCTTTAATGGGGGTCTTTTTTCCGTTTATGTTCATTCTGTCAGTCTTTCTCTCCATTCCTTCACTTAGTCATGAAAACAGGCCACTCTCTCTCCCTTGAGTGTACAGTATGTGAATGCCCAGGGTATGTAATTGACCTGTTTGTGTGCGTGTCTTTGAGGCCTACCTTTTTTACGCATGCACATGTCTTGGGTCACCCCCTTAGGCTAAAGGGGCACCAGAACACGGGACTTTCACACACAAACCTACGCAAGAACATTCCAGAGAGGTCAAAGGTCGGTAAGACTGGCACCTAGTATAAGGCTTTTATACATGCCAAATGATCACTCAGAAAACTACCCCAGAAGTTTGACAGCAGGGTCCACTTCTCTCTTGTTTGGTTTCCACAGTTCTCAATTTCTAATAAACGCAAAGAAATATTGTTTTTGTTTCTTTTTCATTCCTTTATATTTTCTTCCTGAAATTGTTCCCCTTTAACCATAGACTTCTTAGCTCATGTTCAGGTTTTTAGATAAAATATAGTCAAACATTGTTGTATGAAAGGCTGTATGACTATGTATTCCATTGTATACTAGAAAACTGTAGTAAACACCATATGTCTGTTTTGCAATGGAAATTGTCTGCCTTTTGAAAGGAGGTGTAATCTATACTGTGTGACTGATGCATGCATCTACACAATTGAAGCAGTATGCTTTTTTATATATGTTCATTAGGTGTTTTTATGTGTTACAAAACACATCACTTGTTGACATAAACGGTACATACTTCTAGTTGAGATGGACAATGTGCCAGCTTATATTTCAGAATAACAATAACAGCCTGTTATTGTTGCGTTACAACAAATGGAACCCAGTCCTGACTTTTCCCCAATCTCGAAGTTTTACTAATCATTTTGGAAAATAGCTTTCCTGCGAACGCATCTGCACAATTAAGCAATAAGACCCAAGAGGCTGTGGGTTACAATGAGTTTAGAACAGCTAAACATTGTTAGGCACGACGCAAAGCGAACCTTGGCTGAATTACTCAACATTAGAACTGGCATTGTGTAATTTGACATTTAAAATTCAGAGTCTCACGTGGGAGTTCAGTGCCGTTTCAAGGTCATGAAACTTATGATGTAGCTTTGAGGTACTAAGATGAGATTTTAGGGGTTAATCAATGGCTGTACTGGAGAGGGTCTTTAAGAACATTCTAGAGGGGGTGTCTGTTGTCTGTTGACAGTCTGTTGACACCTGAATCTGTGAACGTACTCAACTCTTGCTTCCCTCCATTCCTGTGAACATTGTGGGCATTACCCTTTCCACACACTCCACATTTTCATTGAAACCCTGAAATCAGTCGATCATTTCAATGGTTTGAACCAAATTCTGATGGCTGTGTCATCCGTCAGCTTAACATTCTGGAAAAAGTTTATAGATGAGGGCAAAAAAAAAAAAATCCATAAAACGCTTCAGTTCCCTTTGAGGACCTCGTATATTGGAGACTCCAGTCTTCACTTTGTAAACAATATTTTAGTTTGGAGAGTAGTGATTACATCACAGTCTCTTCTACATTTAACTTATTCATTAAAACTAATATGATCCAGTCACTCCAGAAAGGGTTTTTGTGAATAAGACGTCCTTTTCCCTCTTCTTCCTCATTTTTCTGGCAGCTGATGAGGGCTGAATCTTGGCCCCTTCCTGACCCTGGTGAGTTTTTGTCATTAAACATGATTGTTACGAGTTCCCCAGACCAGCGACTTGGCTGGACATTGCCGAAATGTGCTAATGCACTTCTTTTGCTTTCACAGAAATGCTTATTGGGATAGGCCTGGCTTGCTCAATTAATTTCGGGAAAGCGAAAGACAAAATGGCATGCCCAGACCTAAAGATAGAAAGTGGGACAAATGTGAAAGCACTCTGAGCCAATAATATTGTATGTAACTATTATTAACTAACTATTGATATATACTGTGACAGTGACTGCCATTTGCCTTGACAACAAAACTGTTGCATTTTACTCCAATGTAGACATGGCCAGAGAATGTGAACCTTGGCTAGTGTTTTAATTAACTATTTCCACCATAATTGCTGCTAGCTGGAATATTTTGTCGTTACTGGGTGGTGGCCAGTGTGGATAAAGCTTCAAAGCCATGTGGTTCCGTTCACTGTGTATGCATAGCCTTTTATTAATTGGATGACATTTTGCTGTTTACCACAAATAACCACTTGGGCTCCAACAACACAACATACATTTACTTTTTCAGGCCACAAGATAAGCCAATGTTGTGTCTGAGTCTCTCTCATTATCATCACAAGGAGAAGTAATGAGACACCTGAAGATGACTTTGGCATTTGCTCTGTCAATATTTGTCCGTCCAGTAAGATAATCTACAGCGTTATTTACTGAGGTAACATCTTACCATGTGACAAAATGTCCATACTGGCTCCAAAAACAGAAAATGCTTTAGCACATGGTGGGATAGAATTTTGTTTGTTTTCCACTATCTTACCAGTGGCTTAAGAAGATGGGAAAGCAAATGGGCTATGTTTATAGTTGTGTCTGACGAAGACAATAAATATTTAGAGCGGGCCATTTTGAGTTGGCCTCAGGACATGATGGACCTCCTGTTGCTAAAGATATGACAGAGATTAGTGGGACACTATGAGTTCTTTTGTCACACACACACACACACACAAACAAACAAAAACACATGCACACACACACACAGACACAGACACAAACACATGCATGCACGCGCACACACACACACACACACACACACACACACACACACACACACACACACACACACACACAAACACAAACACAAACACATACAGTACATACACACACACGCGCACACACACACACACACACACATACACATACACACAAACACACCTCAATTCCCCCTTTATTCAAGAATGAGGGTTCATTTCAGTTTTTCCAGTCTACTATTGTGTATTCCACTGCTTTCGTCTCCCTGTCCATTTCTGTACTGATGTCAAGTACCTTTCTTCACTACAATTGCCAGCATGCCTGCTACTAGGAGAAAAGGAGGAGAGAGGATATTAAACTCCAGTTGAAAGGCCCTATAAGTCGTGAACATTCTCTTGTATTTTTAGATAGTTGAAAAAAATAACACACAAGTACCACCAATTGATCTAATTTGCTGTGAAACTGTGGACAATTAAGCCCATTAGCTTCAAACACCTCTCTGGGCATTCATTCTATTGGGACATCATATTCTTGCCACGTTAGTTTCTTTCTAACACTTGATTTCCCTGAGACAGATATGTGGTTGGCTGCATACTTACTGAGAGGCCTTACAGATGCAGAGTTGTGTGTGCACGCGCTGATTTGATTTGTTGGGTCTGAATCACAAGGATGAGTGTGTGAAACACAGGGACAGGTCATACACACCCCAGGAGATGTCATGGTCTTGCTTGTGCATTCCTGTGGGATTCAGAATAGCACGGCGAATGGCAGGCCTATCTCGGACGCATCTTGAACAGTTTTAGTGGAAAATTGTTGTTGCTTGACAAAAAATGTCACATCAAAGCTGCCGGCCCTCTTCCAGCAAACAGACACACGCACACGCATACAGAAGTGGTTTCTCCCCGATGCTCTTGCCAGGTTTTTTTTTTTTTTATTTTATTTTTTTTTATATGTTGTTATGCGATCCTTGCTCATAGAGAGTGAGAAAGACAGAGCAAGGGAAGGAGGAGAGTTGGAGCGCGAGCAGGCGAGAAGGAGGAAAAGTAACCTTCTGGTGAACCTACCAATGAGCAGGATGAGTAGAATAGCAGAAATGTCCTTGGCAACAGTTGCATATGGCTCCATGTGTGTTGCATTTGTAGGGTTGTGTTTGTTTAAAGAACCCCCATGCTGTACATGCCATTAAAACCGAGTGATGCCTTAACTTTAGATGGGGACTTTCGAAAGGCCGGTTTAAAACCGCTTAATGGCAAGAAAGTTCGAAAATGCTCCTACAGGACACATGGGCTTGCATACTTCTCTTTTCTGTCTTAAAGGAAAACTTTCATTCCCCAACATCATACTTTTAGCGTACTTAATATTAAACCGTTCAGTTGCTATAACCGTTCTGTCACTCCAAGCAATATGCTGCTGTAATTTGTTGTAATTCACTCTCGCCCATTTATAGACATGGTGCCCATTTACAGTATAGACATGAAAGTGAGATGATATCTGTTTGTATGAATTCTTAATACAGTTGAAATTTACTATCATCTGCCTACAAAACAAGGACACAGGAGATCCTCCCTGTATAGTACAGTTAGATTAACCATAACATGCGACTGAAATAGGACGACTACAAGGCAGGGGAGACCATTGAAGCCTCCAGTATCCCTTCCAATACTGTGGGAAGAGGGTGAGCCATGTATTCAGAGTTTGCAAAAGAGACGTAAAGGCAACAGAAGACAGCCGTGCACAGAGAAAGGAGAGATCCCCGTAGACCCCGTCGCTCAGCAGCGCTGGGAAACTGGCGCATCTGCCCAGCAGATCTTTTTTGCCGTCCGTCCCCGAGTTCAGAAGTGCGCTCCTCGCTGTGTTCGATTTTCACTGGGACAAGCTCAAGCCCATGTGCTATTGATGAACATTGAGACTTGTTACCAGAAAAGATTGATTGATCTGCTGACCAAAGAAACAAGAGATGGGGCAAACGGTATATATATATATATATATATATATATATATATATATATATATATATATACCGTATATATATATACATATATTTTATTTTTTGACATTATTTTTCCACTTCTTGTGAATAAAAACATTCAAATCTGTGACGGATAAAACCTGGATTAGTGAGAGATTTAGAGTTCCACTAATATCTGCCCAAAGGGCAGTGGACTTTGAAATATATCTGGCCTGATCTAAATCCTGTTCAATGGCATGTATTAACTGTTAATTTACACAATAACTTATTTGTAAGCAGAAAGACAACAAACTAAAACATGTACATTTGAGATAGAAAGACTATCCATTTTAAGATTTAATATTATCATCAGGTTCCCTTTACCCAGCAGACACATGTGTACTCACTGGTCTTTAATTGTGAGTCATTGTGTGTAAACTTTGGCAGCCACACAAGACGCTCTCAGGCAAACAACATTTGTCAGACTACACTAATAATACAACACCCACTAATTGGAAGAACAAGTATACTACCTAGCTATCTATCAGGTTGTTTTTGAAATATTACATTAGGCCTCCTTCCTAACAATCTACCGTAATTTTCCCAACTATTAGCTGCGGATTATACATGGATTTTGCAAAGGTTTCTTCAGCTATGAGGTTAATACACAGGGGCCGTTAATATGGTATTACGGTAATATGGTTTTGTTTCTTTTAATTTGCATAAAACACTGTCCTGCGGCTTATACACAATGCGGCTAATACACAGGAAATTACTGTATGAATGCTTGAATTCATACTGTATGAATGCTTATATTGGAGATATAATAAATAATTGCAGCCATTTATGTCTTATATGATTGAAAATGTGTGTATCTAAACAAACTGAGTACAAAGAGATAAAAAAAAAACATGGGTACAGATATTATGTTTCAGCAGAGTCCTCTTCACTACATTATACTGTAATGTCAAAGTGAGGGAACGTGTCTCTTAATGAACTTGAACTCAGCTGACATCTTGCCCTCGCACTGGAGGCTGGGCAAACAGATGGGGTCAGAGATGTACAGGTCGCGACCCCAGAGTTTACTTTCAGCGGGAAAGCGTGGAACTGGGGTCACTGTGTGAAGGGGCACAGTTCACACCGAAGGAGAGAAAAATATAGACTCACATTAAAAGACATGAGTTATCACGCACACATATTAACACGTAGGGATAGTGACTCACACACTCACTCCCTCGCTTTCTCTCTCTCTCCCCCTCTCTTTCCTTCCCCCTTGCTCTCTTTCATATGAAAGACAATGTGAGAGAAAGAGAGCGGCTTTTTAACCTGCATCTGGACTCCAGATGGTGTTTGAGTCACGCCTGGGTTAGCAGGGGTTGGGAGCAGTCTGCAAAAAGAAAACTCTCTCTTCCTCACACACACACACACTCACTCACTCACACACACACACAGAGACACACACACTCAGAAAAACCTGACACACACACACACACACGCACGCACACACACACACTCAGAAAAACCTTTAACGGGACTCTCTTGGGCCCTTCTCCCTGTGGAGAGGTAGATTGCTCCCAGGCTGCACTGACCTCAGGGTAAACTTGACACCTGACTCACTGCACTGCCAGTAAAGAGTTCACACTGGGGGTGATGCTCACCATGCCACCAAACACAGTGGGGGGGGGTCTCTGTGTGTGTGTGGGGGGGGGGGCACTCCTTTGTTAATCTTGTTTGGCACACTGATTATAGTTCCCTCCTATCAGTAAGATATTTCATCTATCAGCAGCGACGGGAAAGTCTGACGATCATTAGCTATGTGCCTTCCGTGGCTGAGACAGTTCCCATTCCCCATTGTATGTGTGTACGTGCATACAAGTGTTGTATGTGTCTGTTTGTCCGAGGGCGTGTTTGGTCGGAAGTAGGTCACCTTGTTCAGACAATTTAGTCTGTTTGAACAACTGTATACGAGGGTGTTGTTAGGGTTTGGCTTTGTGGACATTCGCTGCACGGAAACTGAGGTGATTTTTACCCCTACACCCCGTTTGGTGCTTACACTACCCTGTGGAGCACGGAGACTCGACTCACTGAAGGTGTTTATGGTACTTCCCTTTGGTGGAGAGTCTGACAGTTGACGCCACGTTATGTATATGTCAAATCCAGACAGTGCGCAGTGTGTGGTTTCCTACGGACGGGCACTGTTTGCCTTGTTTTACCTCACTGTCAAAATACTCAAATGAAATAAGATGTGACTTTACAACATTTTATCGAATTTAACCTTCATACAGGATCACAGCAACAGCAAGTAGAGAGACATTTTCACATTCACAGAGTTTTAGCTTTTTCCCAATCTCAGGTACAACTGATGCATCCACATCAGTTCACTCCTATGATATTCCCCTGGGGTGTGTTACAATAGGGACAGATTGCCCTGCCAAAGAAAGGCTTCTTATCATACCTGTGTCATCTCTTAGGTTCTCGCACAAAAGACGTGCATTCTTTTACGGAGATCACATATCAAATTTCTCCACAACAAGGTCACGTAGAGACGAAGCAAAAACAAAGATCAAAATCAACAGCCCCAGGACAAGTGACAGATGTAGAGGTCGCAACCTTTTTGTTTAGTGTTTACTGAAAGTTGTTGTGATTGTTTTGTCTGGGGCTTACTTTGATGGGCGCTGTTACGCTGTGGCCAGAGAGGGGCGCCAGTCATATTTTGTGAGGTCAAGGGGGGTGGACAGAGAACACAAAGTAAAAGCAGCGGCATCAGTACAATTTCGCCAAGCTTCATCCAGTTTTCTCGAACCCTTTGTCAGACAGTAAATAAACTTCAGCAGTGAACGGGGGGACAAAAAATAACTCGGAGAGTTGGAAGATAAAAAGTCTTCCTCTGCCATCGGGGTAGAAGGGATGCCCAAATAGCACAGTGTCTGCTGTATATTCCAGTCTCTCCACTGGCATCTCAGCAAGCACCAGAGAGTCATCCTGGCAAAAATAAATCTATAAATGTCCATAAATCTGATACCACACATTTTGGGGGATTTAAAAGCCATTTCGATCCATTAAGAACTCCTTCAATATATAGTAGGGTATGTTACTCTCTTTTCCAGTTTAACACAGGGAATTCATTTTGTTCCATGGTTTGCAAAACTTCCCTTTTAGCATAAAGGGGGAGGAGGGGAGGGGGGTTCTTCTTAACACTTTATTAAACCTAGTGTTCATATAGCATTATAAACACACTTATAACATTTTAATAAAGTGTTCATAATGCATCATAGTGACTGACATAAGTCTGTATAACTACTTATACTGTGTAGATGGACATTAAAGGTGCTCTAAGCGATGTCAGACGTTTTTTAGGCTAAAACAATTTTTGTCACATACAGCAAACATCTCCTCACTATCCGCTAGCTGCCTGTCCCCTGCACACACTGTAAAAAACACGTCTCTGTAGACAGCCCAGGCTGCGCAAACGGCAACAAAAACAAACTGGTGGAACCTGCACCACGAAACATAACAAACTGTGTTCCAGCCAATAACCGACGAGATGCACGTTTAGCAGAGTTTCAATTGCACGAGAGGGAGGGGGAGGGAGTAGCGAGCTAGCTCTCTGTTTTGTTGGAACGTCAACAGAAGTGACATTGCCCAACATCGCTTAGAGCACCTTTAATGCAATGCATCGCTTAGAGCACCTTTAATGCAATGAAACATTGTACGGAGTGTCTATTTACACCTCTGGTACGAATAGCCTTGGCCACACAGCTGAGTTATTCATACCCTGTGACAACAACAAAAAGACATTGCTCACGTGCACAAAAAAACATGGCGGACATTCGTTTTTCCTCAGCAGAAAGTGAAGAATTCTAAAAGGTTTCGGCACTATATCTGTTCAGATTAAGTTTTAGATTGAAAAGTTGTGTTTTATTTTCATAATCTTGGTTCAGTGAACACATACAACCGTCAGTTTGTTAGTTAACAGAAATTTCGTGAATATGACGTTCAGGCCTATAAAGTATAAGTTTACCTGCAAACACTACTTCCTTGTGGAAGATAGTACAGTGGTCACAGACAAGGGCTGGCATGCGGGAGACCGGGGTTTGATTTCCGTGTGATGCGTTTTGGCAGAGTGAGTGTGCATGTGTACCAACGTCTCTGGAGAGAAGGCGCGCAATTTGAACAAGAAATCGGTTCTTAAACGGAAGTTTTGATTGCAACAATTAGCTAGTTCATGCACCAGGGTGTAAATAGCATGCAGTACTATAAACACCAGGGTACGAATAGCATCCACTTCTAACTGTACATTGATGCAAACAGCATACCTTATTCAGAGTGTCTATTACACAGCTGAGCTATTCACACCCTGTTACATAACAAAAAAAAAAAAACGTGTTGCTTGTTTTTTTAAAAATACATATATTATTACATTGTGTGATCAATATGCCAGAATAAATGCACAGGGGTGCAAATAGCATACACTGATATTTGTACCAGACGGGGTACTAATAGAACACATTGCTGTGTGCACCGGGGTACGAATAGCATACATTGATATTTGTACCAGACGGGGTACTAATAGAACACATTGTTGTGTGCACTGGGGTACGAATAGCATACATTGATATTTGTACCAGACGGGGTACTAATAGGACACATTGCTGTGTGCACCGGGGTATGAATAGAATTCACTTCTTATTGCACCAGGGTATGAATAGCATACACTGCTAATTGTACCAGGGGTGCAAATAGCCTTACCCAACATTGTAGTATCAACACTTATTAAAGCTTATGAGCAGCATTTGATGAAAGAGGCCCTATTACACATTCTGATACAAGCTGTATACGGTCTTATTATTGTAAATCAATTTGCATCATCAACAACCATGCCTATGTTCCAATGGTGCTTTGTTCATTGGAGTTTATCATATGTAAGGGATAATGTATTGTCCACCAGTCATTATCGGAAAATAAGTCCCAACCGGGCGAACAGGACCCTGATGTGAATACGGCTATTTGCCAAAACGAGAAAAGAAACTTATCTTGTTACCTTTCCGTGGCTTGTGCTCAGAAAACAAATAGTTCGCCATGAATAGAACTTAGACAAAATCCCTTTACAATTATATGAGCTGTTGCCCTGGCCTTCTTTTTTAGATGCATTAAGTATTTGGAGCATCAGCTGTTGTGGGTTCGATTAACATTGTAATAATCTGATGCTTTATGAGTGCTTTTAATGTGTCATTACAATGTACAATGATTATGTCAGTCATTATTAAATGCTACCAGATTTTTTTTATAGTGCCATACTGCATCACTGATTTGTCAATTTATCACTGCTAATAGCATATCTCATCACCAGGGAACCCTAAACCACATAGCGTGATTAAAGAGGAATGCTAGCTCTTCCCTGGCGGCCCTGTGTGCAAAGACAGAGAAAATTATAGATCCTCTGGGCCTGTCTAGTGAGATTGTGCAAGCTGAACCTTCAGTCCAAGTGTCTCTGCGCTACACAAATTTAAAAAGTTATCTGTCTGATGTGAGTTTTATCTGTTTGTTGATCATATTTGAGAGATTTATAGACAGCTTTAATGACACAATAAAAGAAATTACAAAACTTCTCACAAATTTGTACCAATGTACCCATCACCAACATCAAATATACCATTTTGATCCCAAAAATCACAAAAAAAAATAAATATAATAGCCAATTCCAGGTGGGACCGTTATGGGTTAATTGTTTGCACTTGCTAATTGTACAGGGTCATCAAGGCCACCCCACAGGCCAGCCCATAGCACTGCCAGCATAACTCAGAGCCCTTGGTGCAATTAGAGGAGGCTGGGAGGGCATGCGGAGCCTATGAAAATGTACAGTGCTGTATCTGTGTGTGGCTCCAGCTGAAGGCCTTTATTTACATTTGTCAGAGCTTCAGTGCTCCAGGTATCAGTCATGAGGAGGGCCTTGCCAAGATCAATACCCGCTCTCACCCCGAGCAGGGCTCTCCCTGGCCTCCATTTAATTTCCATATGGGAAGATTGTCTGACAGAACAGTTTGAAAAAAAAAATCATTAGAAAAATATTCCAGTCATGCAAAGCAAAGAAAAACATATATAGCCTTAATATAACTGTATGTCAGGGCAGGAGTAAAATTTAACATTGTTCTGTTTTTTTTGTTTTGTTTTTTTTGCTAAGGAAGGGAGCACCCTCTGTAAAACACTACGAAAGCTGGAATAATATCTCAACTCAACCTGTTTCCCTTCTTCTATATTTTCCCCTCCTCTATTCTTTCTTCATTTTCCTCACTTTTCCATGATGTGCCCGGTGCATTAAGCATATGTGTCTGCTATGCATTTTACTGGATAAGTAACTTTTTTAATGAAAAACATTGTATTTGTTGATGTTTCATGTTGCCATTCATTTTTATTTTTAAAACATACTTCATTTTCTCTTTTCACTCTTGTACATTAGGCAGGGAAAGCCTTTAGCAGAGCCATGATGAAGTGATACATTTCCCATAAAACCAATTTCAAAATCTATTTATGAAATATGTCTCACTTTGGCTGGGATAGCTACACAATAATGATCCTCAGGCCTGATTCTATCAATATAAGTTGACCATTTTGATCACACTGAGAATAAAACATTAAGCATTTCTTGTACTGTTCCAAAAATAAACATTTTGAATTATTTATTATTTTATGCCAAAGCATGCTCTGTATGGAGAGCATGGTATAGCTAAAGCAAGTGTTTAGGGAGGTGGTGTTGATGATATGATGCCTTAAGATTTCCTGGATTTCATATGCAAATGGTCTGATTTATCATGTGGTTGTGGTTTTGCTTCTCAACGAGGTCAAGTAGAGGGCCTCAACTGATGAACCTATATAGATGTTTTGTGTTCTATTAAATAAACACTTTAAAAGAAAGAAAGCTTTAAAAGGCCATACAATTACAATTGTGCATTTTTCAAGGCAGTATTTGAGTGATCTTTGTATTAACATAAACATATAAACACACTGTGGAAAAAAATAATAATGACAAAGTAATAAAAGTAGTAGAATAAAATACTTTATTTGTTTTTTATCCTTAGAAAACACCACTGAATAACTTTCTTATTTCTTCTTACTTTCTGAGAACATCCGTATAGTTTCTGGGAACATTCTTTGCCAACGCCAGGTACAGCAGTAAGTGAAGGCTTCACTTCAGGTGGACACAGCTGCAGCCATGGTCCTGTTTCCACACGGTGCTGGGTTTCCGTCACCTCAGTGCAGTAGCCCCTCTAATGAGAACAAACAGCCTCAGGCACCCAAGGCAGCTAATGAAGCTGCTCAATTCTGAGACCCAGCTCCACATATCATGAACATGAGGCAGACTTTTTCTTCACCTGGACTTGCAAAGTGCATGTGTGTGTGTGTGTGTGTGCTATGTGCAAACACACATTTAGATAATAATTTTTCTTCATGAATCAATAATCATCCTTTGTGAAGTGGTGCAGTGTATATATATATATGAAACTACGGTGTGTCTTCTGGTCACCAACAGTGTTTTTCAGGGTTTTTAGGCACCCCACTCCCCGAAGTCTCTCCTCATCCCCCACTGGGGCTGCGCCCCTTGCCTTGGATCTAGCCTTGCTCTTTGCCCTGTGTGGTTGAAGGCACAGGCCACTTTAGGGCCGGTCACCCCCAAGCCCCCCATTCTTCTGAGGAACCTCTTTGAAGTTTTTGTGTCCTGCATCTTTTCAAAGTGAATTGACGAAGCCCGAAACAATCTCAGCCCATAAAGGCCTTGACATAAGGGTTCCAAAACCTCTGTTTGCTCTATATACTGTTGATACCTTTACAGGCCCTTTTAGGCTGTGCATGGGGTCCCCATCGGACCACCTTAAAACAATATGGGCTTGTCTGTAAATGCAGGCACCATTACAGGTTTTTGATATTATACCATGTACTGCGTCCTTTCTTTAGTTTTTTTTTTGTTCACTTTGTTAAAGACTTCATACTGTATAGTCTGTTAGCTAATGCTAACAGACAGCAAACCATTGCTGTGATGAAACATTTATGAAGCTCCTTTTCTGTCACTTGCTGAGCCAACAGTATTGTAACTAATCCAGCATCAAACTGGAATCTGAAGTTATTGTTTGCAGTGTTGTTACTTTTAAAGTTACTTTTAAAAAAGTAGTGTTTGCTCGTTACTCGTTACTATTAAAAAAAAGTAACCTGTTACTTTACTTACCTTCTATGGAAAGTAACTTTTTACGTTACGTTACTTTTATGTTGCTAGACTCCAACCAGAACCAAATATCTGTTCCTAAATGTGTAGGCCTACATAAAGTTCTACTATGAAGGACATAACAAGTATTTCTTTTGTGCTCTTTATTATAAAAAAAAAAGACACAAACAGAGCACTTGACAAGAAAACATTGGGCTATTATAGGCTTCAACACCACCACTACAGCCCTATGAAACAATATCAAATAACATAGCCGCGATACATCTTAAGGGCATACTGTAGGTGAACACAAAATACATGAGGGCTTATTTTATAGCCTTATACTCTTTCATTAAACAGACCCTCCTCCGAAATTTGGTGCAAAGCTACTGCAAATCGTATCAATAGGCTGGCAGTTGAGTTAACGGCAGTGGACAAAAGTTTCTCACCAGGGCACAGTGTAGGCTAGGCTACAACTTATACACTCACATTCCTACTTAGTTTCAACGAGTTCGAAGTAATGTGAATACCTCCATCCCTCAGAAGTTAGCGTTGGCTGCGTCTGGCTTGCTATGATTGCTCTTCATTGCTACCAGCCTCTGTCACGTAGGCTGCGTGTGGAGCTCGTGCCTATTCATGGGTTTCATCAGGTCCCTTTCCACAGGTGTAATAAATCAAGCACCTTGATTATCAATGCAGACTGCATGGTGCTTGATTAATACACCTGTGGAAAGGGACCTGATGAAACCCATGAACTGCAAGCAGCTGAGAAAGCAGCGTCGCTGTCAAATTATGTCCCTGGGAAAAGTAACGTTGCGCCGATTTGAAAAAGGAACTACATTGCGTTACCAAATTTTCAGTAGTAGCGCGTTACACTACTTTTTACCCGAAAAAGTAGTTAAGTTATTGTAACGCGTTACACACAACACTGATTGTTTGTCACATTTGACCACATGTTTCTCATATATTTGAGTATTTACAGGATGTTGTCTTGGTAGTTGAGAGCAGATTAAGCATAATTAAATCATTCCTGTTATTCTTGAATTATATTCTATACATTTAAATGACATTATTTTTATAATTACTTGAATATAGTTTATAGTTTGATTTCATAGTTTTTGGCTTCCGCCAAAGAGAATCTTGCCTAGGGTCCCCTGTTATCTGACTACACCTGTTGACAGATGTGTATCATGGTAACTACAACCATATTTGAAATGCTTGAAACTAACTTCAGTGAAGATAAAAACAAAACAAATTAAAAAAGCCAAATGCACTTACTAATGCTACTACAATATTATTATTAGGCAATATTTATGCCTGCTTAAATAATGGAGTTACAGTTGCAGATGAAGGCCTTCTTGACCTCGTGTCCTGACCTGTGAATCTATTGTTTCCAGTGTCTTCTTAAACTATGCACCTTGTAAACAGCCAGAATCCAAAAGCAACACTGATCCATCAGTCTCCTCTAAAAATATGCCCTTTGATTATTGAAGCTCCTAATACACACACACACATCCATCGCTGGCTCAGTAGTGGATACTGTGTTGGGGTCAGTTCAGGGAAGAAAGATGAGCCACGTCACACGGTTATGCAAGGGCTGCCAGAGAGTCCTAAATGTTTCCTCAGACCATTTTGAAAAGGCTTGCGGGGTAAAGCAAAGTTCACTCAACTTAAACAGCACCATTTATAAGAATTGAAAAGGACAAACTATGGGGAGTTATTTTCGCAGGTAATATCATGTATCATGTCAGGGGTTTTGGAGTCAGCAGAATGTGTAGGAGGTGGGGTGGCAGGGTCATTTTTCCCTCTGCTGTACATAAAAACCTAACTGTCAGAATAATTCATATGGACCTTCAAGGTGTCCATCCATGAGCCTTTGCAAAAAAAAAAAACCTGTTATATTTAAAAACCGTTTTTTAAGTTGTTGGTACAGGCAGGGAAAAAAAGGAAGAGAAAGCCTCTGATTCTATTTGTGGATAACTGGCCGACAGGGCTACGACGGAGGATCATAAAATGTAATATATTGTGCTCTGCACTGTAGCACAGGGTTAGACAAACAAACCACATGAATGTGCTGCTACATACCGGTAATCCTTCTGTGTTTTATTGGCAACCTTCACAGAGTTCTCCAAGGTCATCGGCTCCTCCGGTGCAACCAAAATAAGTGGTTGAGTTACAGGAGGCCAGGAGAGCAGGCCGGAGGGGTCCGTGGAGGGGCAGTCGTGGGGTGTGAAAGAGGGCAGAAGGAGGTGAAAACACAGAGCAGTGGGGTGGAGAGGTCTGTGGAGGGGCAGTCGGGGGGTGTGAAAGAGGGCAGAAGGAGGTGAAAACACAGAGCAGTGGGGTGGAGAGGTCTGTGGAGGGGCAGTCGGGGGGTGTGAAAGAGGGCAGAAGGAGGTGAAAACACAGAGCAGTGGGGTGGAGAGGTCTGTGGAGGGGCAGTCGGGGGGTGTGAAAGAGGGCAGAAGGAGGTGAAAACACAGAGCAGTGGGGTGGAGAGGTCTGTGGAGGGGCAGTCGGGGGGGTGTGAAAGAGGGCAGAAGGAGGTGAAAACACAGAGCAGTGGGGTGGAGAGGTCTGTGGAGGGGCAGTCGGGGGGTGTGAAAGAGGGCAGAAGGAGGTGGAAATACAGAGCAGTGGGGTGGAGGGGTTACCAACGGGTTCCAAGGGCAGAATGGGAGCATGGAAATAGAGGCAGAGGTGAGAAGAGAAGGAGGGACGCCCAGAGAGAGAGAGAGAGAGAGAGAGAGAGAGAGTGTGTATGTGTATGTGTGTGTGTGTGTGTGTGTGTGTGTGTATGTGTGTGTGTGTGTGTGTGTGTGTGTGTGTGTGTGTGTGTGAGTGTGTGAGAGAGAGATTGTGTGTGTGTGTGTCTGTGTGTGTGTGTGTGTGTGTGTGTGTGTGTGTGTGTGTGTGAGTGTGTGAGAGAGAGATTGTGTGTGTGTGTGTGTCTGTGTGTGTGTGTGTGTGTGTGTGTGAGTGTGTGAGAGAGAGATTGTGTGTGTGTGTGTGTCTGTGTGTGTGTGTGTGTGTGTGTCTGTGTGTATGTGTGCGTGTGTGTGTGTGTGTTGGTGGAGGGCGTTGGGGTCTGGAAAGAACTCATAGCCATCTCATGCAAGGCAAAGTGATGCCTCAGAAAGTTGACAGTAATCATAATCCATATTGAAACGTATCAAGGGAATGATGGTTGAGCTACAATATGCTAATCATATAGTATATCCGATATTTGGACAATTTTATACTTGATCATTTTATAGGTCACTTATTACTTCACTTGCGCTTTAGCCAGAGGGAGCTTTTTTTTACCTGTTCAGGGAATACTGCTCAGCAGTCTGATAGATTTACCTTGGTGGTGTACAGGACAGTTTTGACAGGACAGAGCGCCAGGCCTCGGCTCTCTCCAGGGTTTCCAAATAGAACCTGATATTCCAGGAGACGTTGTGATTGTGTTTTTGCCAGACCCTGTCAGACCCCTAATTATATAATGGTAATTCTGCACAAGCAATTTTTAAATAAACAGTCTACTGGATCAAGCAAGGAGGTGGAGGATTAAGGAGGGGTTTGGTGGTATGGGCAGGAAAAAAATATTAGAATTTAGCCAAATAGCTCTCCTACTGAGGGTTCTCTCTCTCTCTCCATCTCTCTCTCCATCTCTCTCTGATATCCGACTGTGTCTGACATCTGACATTATTCTCTTTTCTTCTCTATCAGCTGTGTTGGCGCAGTCAATCTTCTGAAATATTTCAGTAATTTGACAATCTGATGGTATTCATATCTTCATTCTCCCACTGTGCCTCCTCCTCCTCCTCTTTTTTCCCCCTTTTTTTCTATTCGTTTCTTGTTCCACTCTTGTCCCAGAATATTATTATGGTTGGCATTGTGGTTGGGGTTCTTGTGTGGCTGATTTAATCGGCACAGTGTGTGGTGCCGGGAAGAGGACGTGACACTCAGCTGAAAGCTTTTCGTCATGCGGCTCCCATTTCGCCACCTCTGATAATTCCTCCTGTGGTCTGGGTGGGGGGGGTGGGCACATTCCGATTTCCACTTCCTTGATGACATCCTCCTCTGACCTTTCTGTGACCTCACCTGTCCAAACACACTGCACTGATGTAAGGTACATATCAAAAGAGAGAAGTGGCAACATGATTTCCATTTTCTTGCGTGTGTACAACTTCCAGGATTGACATCCAGGATGTCTACACAAATTGACATTCAGGATGTCTTAACAAATTATGTTTTGGACTTAATTCAGAGGGGTGTATGTCATGGTACACCCCTTCATAGTGATCGGAAGGCACCATACATGTACTGTATAACTGCATAGCAAGATCCCAGTGTTATCTGTCAATTTGTACACTACCGATTTATGTGACTTTTCCCAATATGGCAATTTCAGCCAAGAGCTTGAAACGAAACACAATAAAAAAAAGAGGTTATTAAAGGTGCTCTAAGCGATGTTGAGTAACATCACTTCTGTTGACAAAAAACAGAGAGCTAGCTCGCCTCTCCCTCCCCCTCCCTCCTGTGCAACTGAAACTCTCCTTAACATGCATCTTGTCGGTGACTGGTTGGAACAGTTTGCTATGTTTCATGGTCCAGGCTGGACCAGGCTGTTTTTGTTGCCGTTTTTGGAGCCTGGGCAGTCCGCAGACACCGCATTTTTTACAGTGGGGGAGAGGCAGCTAGTGGATGGTGAGGAGATGTTTGCTGTATGTGACAATAGATGTTTTAGCTTAGAAACCGCATAACATCGCTTAGATTACCTTTAATGGGAGCGTATCTATGGTGTGCGGATCTCTATTCCTCTTGTGATACTTTCATGCTGGATCCTGCACCCATACAACTTTGGCCTGGGATGTGCGTGGCCCTACAATTCTACTTAATAGTTGACTATGACACATAAACTGACTACAGATTTGTATTTTTCCAGTCGAGTTACACACTAATAAACAAGTATTAACACAGACAGATGCATACCATGTTTTTGTAACATTATCAAAAATGAAGCCATGGTTTTAAGTTTTGGTATAATAACACTAACATTCGACTGCAGTGTAAAGTTGCACACTCGACTGTGTGTGAGAGACAGTCTGCACTCTAGTGCACTTTAATTGGTGCTGTCTTTAATTTCATGCTCAATGTGTGTAAGCCATCATTTAATACGGGGGTAACCTCAACATGCACCACACGTCACTGTGTAAGTAATAACTGGCTTTATTTTTCAGCAATGGCAAATTGAGACAGTATATCCCAACTGATTTCAAACAGTCAATCTCACTGACTAAGACTTTAAGTATTTGGACTTTCATTAATTTCACACCTCTTTGCCACAAAATTCCACTGCCCCCTGCTCTGTTCTTTCTTAGAAAGGAACAAGCGTCCTGCTCGTTGGGGTCAGGCTGCCGCTGGGCGCTGACAGTGGGAACCGTGCCAGGTGTGCTCTGTGCCAAACTGACCTGCTGAGTGTGGAATCACTGTTCTGAACTCTCCCTACCTCACTGTAGCAAAGAGGCGGTCAGTTCATGAGTAGGTCAGACAAGGGTAAGTCCGCAACTGACCCAGACTATTGTAGATGACATTGGTAGTTTGTTCGTTGCGAGATGACTTTTGGGGGAACTCAAAGAACACTTGAGAGACGGCTGACCTAAGGAGAGATTCTAACATACTCTAGTAATGTAACACTGCAATGTTTCTTTTTCCAAACTTAAGCACGTTTTGTGCTGAACACATTTTGTTCTTTTGGATTAAACTTATATCATATGAATTGCGGTTTGCCGCTCACATACATGGCTGGGGTAGCAGAGCTGGAGAACCTTCTCCAAACCAGCAGTGTGTTATGACTCTCTGTCCAATTGGAATGACAGTTAACATACTTTACCAATATCTGGCCCATTGCTAACCTTATTCCTGCTGACTCAGTCAAATCCCTCACTCTCTGTCTTCGTGTCTCTCTTTCCTACTCTTTATTGTGGAAACGAAGAGAAGAATTTAGTTGTAATTAAATAATTATCCAATGAGAAATCCTTGGGATGTGGTCAGGAAGATCCCATATTTGACAAGTCATAGCCTCACACAAGGGAAGAGGCAGAAAGGCAAGCAGCAGTGGGGGGACTGCCTGGTTAACCACAAGAGTCCTCAGACAAACTACAGGTGGAAAAGCAACCATTGGAAATTGGCAGAGAGCGCGTAGCTGCTTGCGAGTGAACCTTGACAGACAAGGAACTGGCACTGCCAAGGGCAACCCGCTCCACAGCAAACATGCCTCTCCGTGTTTAACATTCCCCTGAGTTGGAATATGCTGTTTGCTCCGTTGATGCATGGGTCTCTGTAGTATGGCCTGAGTGTTCATGCCCACCAAATCCACATCAATATCTTTTAATTAGCCGATGATGGAGACGAAGGAAATGAGGGCTAATTTTGCTAATATGCAGAAGCCAGGTGGGACAGAAGGTATGCGTTGGAGCGTGGAGCATGCCAAGGGCTCACTAGTGACTAGAAACGCACTGCCGGGGGGTGGGGTCATATGATGCCTTGTTAGGCCTGCCAAACAGGAGAAGATTGATCCTCAGCCTCCTTGTGTTTGTGTGTGTGTGTGTGTGTGTGTGTGTGTGTGTGTGTGTGTGCACTCTAAAAACTGCTGGGTTAGAAATAACCCAAAAATAACCCAGTGGCAGAGTCAGATAAGGACCGACTCAACATTGGGTTATCTTAACCCAGCGGCAGAGTCAGATAAGGAGCAACCCAACATTGGGTTATCCTAACCCAGCGGCAGAGTCAGATAAGGACCTACCCAACATTGGGTTATCACTGTACAGCACCATCCATATTTATTGGCACCCCTGATAAAGGTGAGTAAAAAGCATAGTATAAAAACTTGATTAATAGCCCAAGCTTTTATTTGCTTCAATTCCGGAACTCTACCACATATTCAAACTTTATAACCACCGAAGGTAGGGAGTTACCACTTTCTTTCGCCTCTGATACTGATACTAGTAAATATGGCTGTACGATTTGGGATAGTTCTTTTTACTCAATTTTACCAGGAGTGCCAATAGTTGGTGCTTGTTCTATTTGTAACAATTGTCTTAACTCACAGGCTCATCAACTGTGGTAGGCCTGACTCTCCTCCGAACTTTATACACTTGGTGGGATCAGCATGGGCAGCAGCTGCAAAGCCACATCTCATTTTTCTGCAACATAAATATTTAAAACAAACTATAGTTAAATACTAAAATGGATTAAGTTAGAACAAGATGGCTTATAGCAGGGACTCTTTTTAGGGGTGCTCAAGCACACCTAAATCTAATCTCAACAACAACAATAACCTATTCAACACTTTTGTAAGGTGTTGTATGTGAATTTCTCATAAGGGGCTAAGTCCCCCTAAAGGTCTCATCCAAGAATCAAAACCCCTGCTTATTGTTGACCTTTGAGTCGTCATGTAGTCAAGTTCACGTTCAAATTCTGCAGCCAGCTTCAGTTATATACAGAATCAAACCATTTTTTTTTTAAATGAAATACCTGCTGAGAGAACATTTTTCAAACTCCATACACAGGATAGAAACTAGTTAACTGTAGCTGATCTTACAGGCTCACAAATGAAGCAGCCTAGTTTGTACATTGTGAATGTATTATAACTAGTGCAGTTCCTATTCAAACCCTGCCTATTCCTGTAGAAAACCCATAGTCCAATGCCCACAGGCCGCCTTTAAAAATAGGATGATAATAGTGAAAGACACCATTCCAGTAGATAGATAGATAGATAGATAGATAGATAGATAGATGTGGAGGACGTTTGCGAAAGGGTGTGGGGAATGTATGACCAGCACCGTTCAGATTCAACCAAAAGACGCTGCAGTCTTTCCAGGTGGCCACTCGTTCCACACTGGTGCAAACGTTGGCTATACACTACTGTACTCTACGCTGTACATTTATGCGGTAAGGGAATTGATTAAATATGCACAATACCTGCAGTGCTTCCCTGTCCATTAAACAAACATTAGTCATCGTTTTGGGTTCTTCAAGAAAATGTGAATTGGTTATAACGTGTTAATATCATTAATACTAGTGCATGCCAAGTTACCATTCCCATGCTAACAGTTAAGTTAACATTACAAATGATGACCTTCAACAATAACGTTAACAACAATCCTTAATAATGTTAGTAACGTTAGAATATAATTAGACTATGTTAATTATAGGCCTAGGTTAATTATGTTGACATGGATGTGATAGACAGAATTTACTTACTTGAAACAGGGAAGGAGAGGGAGAAAATGTTGAAACGTCTGTCCCTCAGTGTCAGTCATTCAAAAGATGGTGGAATCAGAGATTTTTTTTGAGATTTTTATGGAGACCTAACGGTCGAGCCTCGATTTCGTGTAACCCAATGCATTGGGTTATTATTTCTAACCCAACGCTGGGTCAAATCTACCCAAAACATCAGATGCCTTGACCCAGCATTTGGGTCACTGAATCAACCCAGCAGTTTTTAGAGTGTGTTTGTGTGTTTATGTGTGTTTGTGTATGTGTGTGTGTGTGTGTGTATGTGTGTGTGTGTGTGTGTGTGTGTGTGTGTGTGTGTGTGTGTACACTGTATGTGTGTCAAATTGAAGACACTCAGGTTTAGCTATAGTAATATCACTTGTCATTACACGGCTGCTTAGACTTACTGTCAGCCAAAGAGGAAACACTGAACTCTCTT
Organism: Alosa sapidissima; assembly: GCF_018492685.1. Lineage (NCBI taxonomy): Eukaryota > Metazoa > Chordata > Actinopteri > Clupeiformes > Clupeidae > Alosa > Alosa sapidissima. The sequence goes on from NC_055974.1 coordinate 12,246,982, forward strand.
GCAAATGGAATCAACAGAATAAGGAGTCCGTTTGAGGGCTCTCCCTGCATGTTCACTTCCCATCAGTCCCGCCCTCTGGTTCTGCATTCCAACTGTGTTCCGTACTATGAGCTACAGCCCCCTCTTGCCCACACTTTTCACCAGTCCCTATCCCCACTCCAGAGAGGATGACTTCAATTTATCGACCCTAGCTTACTGGAACTCCTATGTCAAACAGAGGATTTCAGGGGGGGTTGGTGGAAGCTGCAAGTAGGCACTGGGGGTGGCGTATCAAGCATTAAACCCACTGGACACTCTCTCTTCATTCAGTGGGAAGAGCAAAAACAGGACAGCAGTGGACAGATCACTGCCAAAGAGCCTGTGGAATGACAGAGTGGTCTGTACATCCATCGGCAGGCGGACGTATCCAAGAACAGCAAGACTGAATGTCTGGCCTGACCCGCAGAGACAGAGGAGGAGGGGTGGAGAGAGAGAGAGAAATAGAGAGAAAGAGAAAGAAAGGGGATTAAAGCAGAGGGCCAGTAGGCTGAATTTGAACGAAAGGTAAAGTGGATGAAGTGTTGGAAGATGGAGAGGTGGAGGAAGGAAATGATTAGCAGGTACTGAAATAAGGAGGGGAAGGAGGAGGGGAAGGGGGCTACCTAACACTCATCTGGTGTAATTTTAGAGTATTCAATTAAATGCTACTCAGTCACAAAAATGTGGAGATTGGAGAATAAGGGAATGTTCTGGGCTTTTATTTTTTGGCATCGTTTGAGGTGCTGCCTGGGACTTCTGTTAGGATGAATACCTTATTATACCTTTCATATTCTGGCTGTTGACATTAATACTCCCTTTCATCTATAATGTTCCATAATAACATGCAGTGAAAATGCTAATTACAACTCTCCACAGACTTTTTGCCAAGGAATTTTCACAGGACATCTCCGCGCTGAAGCTAGCTGCCATTCCAAACATTTCTGTTAGCAAAACTAATAGAGTGTGCTTTTCCCGGAAGAAGGGCACTGGGTTCAAATACACAAACAAAGCAAGGGATCAATCCTGAAGATATAAATCCATTCCACACTGATCTGCTTCAATAAATCACAAAATTATTCTGTCATTTCAGAACAAATAATTCAAGTGGCTGTAGTATTGCATGCTAATTTTCCCATACAGGTCAGGACCTTCCCCAGCATATCATGTGACAGACACTTAGAGCTTCTCCTGGTTCTCCTCCTGCACCCTGAAATGAGACATTAGACCTTTGCCTCTCTAAGGCCACTTAGCCATAAACAAGGCTAAGTGATGATGTTTAAAGGGGAGAGAATAAACGAGGAAAGCTGCATAACTTGCTGCCAGGATTTTCTAACCTCACTTTTGCCTCTGCTTGTCCTCCAACTGACATCACACCTACTCTCTCCTTTCATTAAAATGTGTTGTTACAGCAACAGAGTTCATTTTCTCCATGGCAGTCCTCTCTGATGTCCCTCGCAAACCTCTCAGTGGCCCTTGTAAAGAAAAATCCAAACAATAGTTGAGCTGGGGGTAAAGGACTTCAGTTATACCATAAGAGGAAGGGGAGTCGACTTGTAATAATGACAATAACAGTTTCGACCACATGCCTATCCTCAACCACCCATTAATCTGCAAAATTAGAAACACCAAGGCAGGCCAAACATGTGTTTGTAATGATGCATCAACACTAACACCAACAGATACTGCAGACAACAACTCCAAAATCGGCTTAAGTGGATAAGAAAGTGAATTGCTTTATAAGGCAGCTAGTAGAGGCTGGGTGGTCAGCTATGATATCGTTTTCATGGCTTTCGCATTGAAGCACACCCACACAATTCTACGCATCAATAATACTTATGGGATGTGTTGCATCAAAACTACTCTACAGGGATCTGATGATGCCAAGACATTTATTTTAACTTTTATATTTGACTCCAGTAAATGTGGCTTTATTTTTGTCAGTCACATTTTTTATATATATTTTTTATGTTTGTATTTTCCTCACAAAATGTGATAGTGTGGTTGGGAGAATTGTTGGAATGTTGAGATTCAAAACAAAGGGGGGGGGGGGGGGGGGTATAAAGCCAAATAACAATGTCAGCATGGAAATACCTCCCTCCACAATTCAGCTGACCTGCTATGAACTCTGTGCATGACTCCCTCAAGAGCGTGTCCATTTCTGAATGAAGATGCTGAACTTAGTTGCCCCCATTTCCTTCCTTTCAATGTCCTTGATAGGGCTTTGGAATGATATTTTTTATCTTCACACTAAAGCTAAAGTAAAACTCTCAAGATGACTTTTTCATATTTTTAACAAATGAATAACTGCAAAAAAATTGTCATTTCTAACACAGAGCTAAAGGTGTCACAATATAGAGTAGCCTTCAGTGCCAAAGCTCTCTTCTTCGTTTATGGTGGAATTAGCCTCGTTGACACCAGACCGTATCTCAACTAAGATTAGAGTGAGTCTGGAAAGGCTTCATTGATTTACTTCATTTACAGCGTAACTAGCCGTGAAATTACATTTGGTGTAAATTCAATCTCTCTTGTAAACAAAGGTTTTAAATGCAGCTGTTTACTTAATTCCTAATTAGCATGTCCCTGTTTAACCTTGTCGCCATCAGCGCAGCCACTGGCTGTTTTGAATGCAAATCCTACCTGACTTGCAACAAAGACCGCCGCCTGCACAAGCTTAGGTAGCTGTGAGTGAAGCATGTGTTAGGTAGGCTACTGATCAGTGAGTGACAGCTGGGTGATCAAAGTCCTTTTAGGGAAATCCCTCCACTCGGCAGCCATTGCACGGCACTTATCAGGCATCTATTTCGGGCAGAACTGCTCGTGCACAAGGCTTCACGACACCAACCTCACTCCAGCTGCGAGATCGCAACACATTATTGGCACAATAAATTCACAACATACCACATGATTGGTACGATGTATTCACATGTCAACTTTTGGAGGTGGGAGGGGCAGAATATGTGTAGACCACTGCCATGTTACATGCGTTACGAACTAACCCCATACATTTCTATGGGAGATTCTTTGAATGTTGTGTCTCCTCATTAGAAAGTCTTTGGTGTGATAACCAGATTAAGACCAGACTTGCATTTTTGGTAAAAATATCAGCCAAATATTGTTTTGTTTTTGGGTGTGATAAATTCGGCAGGCCTTCATCACTACAGATCACCTCTTTGACTTAATGGTTATATATAATAAACTCAAGATAAGACAAGAATTCTGTCTACATTCTTCAATCCAACATCCAAGACCAGGAGCTGTAATCACTGAAAACAAAAAAAATCTTCTTATTCGGACAAAAATAGCTCACACCCTACATCATCACAACTAAAAATGGCAATGATTCATTTGGCCATACCATCAGTTGGCTGAATGCAGAGGAGAGATTATGACATTTCTATTTCGATGGTAAAACACACTCAACCATATGTATGTATATTCAGGCAATGAAACTTAAACACTTACACCCACCCACACAGTGAGCAGTGATCCATAATAAGCATCAGATGCCCATTGCTTTATGTGGATAATGGATATGGTTGTGTTGCTGCCATGGGCTTCAAATGGGGGTGAGTTTGGATGTGGCTCCCTTCTTGGCTTCCCAGTGGCAGATGGAATAAGATGGGCTGCAGCACATATCTGAGTAATCCAGCTTCTCATGTCTTAGTTTTACGAGTCCCAATGAGATTCACATTTTTTCCTTTTCATTTACAGACAGATATTGTTTCCAGAAAGGAGCTGGCCATAGGCTTGTACCTGAGTGAATATGCTCTCTCTCTCTCTCTCTCTCTCTCTCTCTCTCTTTCTCTCTCTGTGTGTGTGTGATGGCAAGTGAGTGAAACTCTCAAATCTCAGCCATCCAGATGTAAATCAAGCATAGTCCACAATGATGTCCAACGTTTAATATAACTGACCAATAAAAAAAAAAAATCTAATGTGTTTATGCAAAGTGGTGTAAGACAGATACATTTTAAGATGGGTCCTCATCATTTTTAATAATAGGGCCAACTCTGTAATTTATTCTTTAAGGAACATGACAGTGGATGAGAGGACAATACATACTTACTGTATCTATTGTGTGGGTAAAATCTTCTCTAACTCCTCTTTTCACCATCATATTTTTCCACCTGACATGTCTTATTAGTATAATTAGGGAGGCTTGTCAAGAAAAGTAGGATGCATGTAGTTTTCAAACCCCACTAAATTCACTGGGTGTTTAATGGTCTCTTGTCAAACAATTAATTATATTTTAGTGCACTGGCTAAGAGGTCAACTTTGTTGCATTGGCTCCTTTACTGATTAACTTATTCTAAATCAGACAGCTGTATTACATACCAAGGTAAATCTCACAATTGTATATTTTGTTTATTCATGTGGTGTATGACCAATTAACTGAGAAAGATATGATTCATCAGTCCCCCCAAATTGTATCTTGATTCAGCCTAGCAAATGAACCAATCAGCACATTACAGGTACAAGGTACTATAGTCGGAGTCTGCATATTATAAATGCTTCTTAAATAAATTCCTAACTCTTCTACAGTTTTCTACTCACTGCTCTCTGGTTGACATCCCATTATATGCTGACATACTCTTTCTCTCTCTCTCTCTCTCTCTCTCTCTCTCTCTGTGCCTGTCATTGTGATTTGGGGCAAAGGTCAGTTGCTGTAAGACCCCTGTTTACACTGGAATACTCAAAAGTCAAGCACTGAGAATTCAAATCATTCTTCTGGGGTAAGAACGAATGAAAATACTGAAACCAACACTAAATCAACAATTTCTTTTCTTATTCTCGTTGTGATACAAGGAAATGGTGTCTCTGTCTCTCCCTCCCTCCATCTCTCTCTCTCTTTCTCTCTCTCTCTCTTTCTCTTGTCGAAACATCCGTATATTGGAGTGATGTGGTGTCTCCAGCGGTTCCCGTACCATTGTTATGATTGAAATTCTTTTCTTTCTGTGAACCCAGTGTGTGATTCTTGGATGCCACGGCCATGAGAGAAACATGGAATAAATCTCAGGTTGAGTTTATTTAGTCTGCCGCCTGTGGCAAAGAAAAACAGAATGCCTAATAAAAGACTTCCTTCTGTGGGAGCCTCTGTAAATTTGCAGATTATGACGTGTCTTTTGGTGGGGCCTGTAAGGGGGAGGGGATGTTTGTGTGTGTGTGTGTGTGTGTGTGTGTGTGTGTGTGTGCGTGTGTGTATGAGTGGGGAGGGGGCATGTCTGAGATGGGATGTTCCTTGGCATTGAGTATTTGTGAACAGTAATATATAGACCATTGTTTTTTTTTTATCTCTGTGTGTGCATGTTTGTGTGTGTGTATACCCATGCATGTGTGTTTGTGTTTCTTGACGCCAAACTCATTTGGCTATTATTGAATTAAAAGTCAAGGTGATGCTCCGTGCACTTTGTGTGGTCTTGTTTCAACAGTATTTCTTGAAAACCAGCAAAGAACATTGAGAATTGGAAGGATCAGTGCGATGTATCACCAGAGGTGGGCCCGTCAGTGGTGTTCCAAAAACAGTACTATTAGAGGTTCGCAAACACACCGTCCAAAACATTCACACTTTTGGATGACTGTAGACAGTGATATGGTTTGAATTAACGGTGGTTGACCATCTATTAGCTTCTCTGCTCTATAAATTATATTTAGGTCGACACAACAAATTTCAAGCTTCATACTGAAAAAGGAGGGAATTTTACAGTGCGTGTCTAAGTCAGACCACCCATGAAAAGTCTGCCTGTTGCAAAGCACGGGCAAGTTGTTGACAGCTTTTACCTGTCCCATGACTGTCATAATCAGAAGAGCACAGAGCACATTTCTGCAGCAGCAGCCCCAGATCACCAGTCAATGCAATAACGTTTGTCCACCCCTATGCCCACGAAAAAAAAATCAATAGTGTCTAGTCCAAACAGTGTATATCATTCACCTTTGTATATTACCATGACAATCAATTTTACCCAGCTAATTTGTCATAACTGATGTTAGTTTATGTTCTGTGTCAATGCATGATGAAATACGCGGCTTTAAGGACGTCCTTCAGCTGGAAGTCTCAATGCAGTGCATGTTCCAAACCCTACATCCATATATCAGACACACAGTAAGCCCTTCTTTAAGTCCCAGGCCTGCTGTAGAGAGTGTACTGCTCACATAGCCTCTCCATCCCCAGGTGTCGGCATTCTCCTCCATGGAAACTTCGTGGATCCCAGCGACTGCTCTACGGAGCGGAGGAAGCCGACATAAAAGGAGAAGCCAAAATGCGAAATCAATCTGCCATTTAAGTGAAAATAATATTTTAATTACCAAGGGTAATTTAGAAGCACATTAAGACCGTGAGGCTTGCCAATGTTCTGTTTTCCTAAGCTTCTTTATGTGTCTGGTGTGTCTCGAGGTGTCTTTTCTTAATATTTAGCTTTCTGTAATTATAACGACTCATATCAAACAATCACTGTGGTGTTTTAAATACTTGAGCAGCTGCGAGCAAGTTGTTAAGCAGAGAGTGCATATAAAGCATTAAGCCATCAACATCTTCTCACTGCTGTGCATGTGCAAGCCAGTGTTCTAGCCCTTTTTGACAGACAAGAAAAAGAGTTACCAGAGTTAGCAAAATACTAGATGTACCGCAGAGCGGTACAAAATATGACGGCCGCCCAGTCCAGCACATTTTTTCCACAAAAATAAATCACGCTGAAAGGCCTATATGATTCTAACTGTCTCACTAAATTGCATTATCCACACTCAATTCTCACTAGTATCTGCTAGACAACAAGTACCAAAACATGATTAGTTCATAGATTTCACATGTAAAATTCATTTTATACAACCCCACCCCCATCTTGCCTGTTCATAATTCTGAGAAATTCTTGAATTGTGTGCATGTGTGCGTGTACATGTTTATGTGTGTGTGTGTGTGTGTGCCCTACGGTTCTCAAGATATTCACAGAAAACTGTGTCTGCTCTACCCTCCTTTAGTCCAGTAGAGGGGGGGGGGCTACAGATCAAAACAAAAAACAATGGTTCCATGCTATCCATGTGGGGTTACATGCCCACCAAGTTTCGTGTACCCCGGTCCTTCAGTGTCCTGGGAATCCTTTTTGGTGTACGGTCACTAAATGTACACATAAATTATTTTATTGTAAGGCCCCCCATGAACGAAAGTTCACAAAACTTGGCATGCATTCGGAGGGTGTCATAATGATCCTACACTTTCAATTTCGTGCAGTTTTGACCATGTCAGCCAGAGATATTGTGATGAAAACACCTAATATTTTGCTTTTTAATTTTTAACTAGGTGGCACTATACATGAAATAAGTGGTAATGGGATGGGTTGACATGCCCCCTTAAGACCAACACACAAAAAAAAGGTGGACCTCCTAGGCCCTACGGTTCTCGAGATATTCACAGAAAACTGTCTCCGGCCACCTACAGGCCAGTTGGTGTATAGTAACATAAATTAATTTATTGTGTGGCCCCCCATAAACGGAATTCCACGAAACTTGTCGTGTATTCAGAGGGTGTCATAATGATACACTTCCAATTTCGTGCAGTTTTGACTATGTTAGGTCACAGATACCTGCGATTACAATACCTCATTTTTACTTTTTTGTGTTTAACTAGGTGGCGCTATACATGAAATGAGTGGTTATGGAATGGGTTGACATGGCCCCTTGAGATCAACATACAAAAAAAAATGGTCCTCCTAAACCCTACGGTTCTCGAGATATTCACAGAAAACTGTGTCTGCCCTACCCTCCTTTCGGGGGGTGCAGTCCAGCGGGGGGGGCTACAGATCAAAACGAAAAACAATGGTTCCATGCTATCCATATGGGGTTACATGCCCACCAAGTTTCGTCTACCCCGGTCTTTCAGTGTCCCGGGAATCCTTGACGGAAATTTGGACATGCGAAAAAAAAAAAAAAATCTTCGCTGCGCACCGGTCATAATAAGGGCTGCTCTTCTCTGCACAGTGGAAGGTGGCCAAAAACAATGACCATAAAAGTTCTGTGTGACTGCTTTGTGCATGTATAGACAAAACTTATAGTCTTGTATTTTGACCTGTTCTTCACCATCAAATCAGCAAAGGTGCCTGCAAAGGTGCCTGTTACTGAATATGCTATGGAAATTGTCCTGTCATATCTTCCAATATCACAGTGTGACACTAGCCCATTATCAGCCTGCATGTCATGTGCTACTAAGCAGTTATAACATCATAACTTGATAACAATGGCCAGTTATGAAACTATGACATCCTAACATCCCTGGACAGTAACTGGCAACTCCTTTTCATAGTGTATCACATCTGAGGTGCGTTCAATTTCACAAACATTTGGGAACAGTTTTCTATTTGAGTTCTCCACGAACATTTGCAAACACTTAAACACAGTTTGCGGAGGTAGTTCTCTGTGAACATACAGGTGAGGCGGATGAACGGTCACTGTTAAAATGGAATGTTTCCTCAAAATCATTTAAATGATTGTGTTTCAGAAAAATAAAATAAAAATTCATCGTGAATAATTGCCTCTGAATTTGAGCGCACCTCTGCTATGACATGTTTATGACATGGTCATGCTTGTCTGATGACACAGGGCTCAAGTAAAAATGTCACCCCCCCCAAAAAAACTACTTTTAGAAAAGTGTAAAGTTTGGGTATCAGAGGAAACAGATGTGATATCACCTGGAGTTTTCAAACTGGCCTGGAGGCCCCCCATCCTGCATATCTTCTATCTGCCCTTGGCATCAGGGATATCTGTTGAAGTCAGTACCATGGTCCTGAGTATAGCCCATACAATGTCCCTATACAAAAAAAATAACTGTATTACTTAAAGTATCAAAATAGCAGTTTTCTGAGAATCAAAACTGCAGTTTTGGAAGAAATATTTGCAGTTCTTAAGCAGGAAATGCAGTATTCCTGGACACAAAAAACTGCATTGTACTCCACAGAACTACATAGTACTGTACTTTACAGCAGAAATGCAGTATTCTGGACATGACAATGCTACTGTGCTGCACTGTACTGTAGTATAACTGCAGTTATTTTGCTGAGAGCAGAGGATTTATGATTGGGGACCACAGCAATAGCAGTTTACATTATTTTGTGTTAAGTTCTAAGTACAAGTACAAGTACACTGTACTTTTATTTCAAATGCTAATATTAGCAAGCTAGCATTAGCGTTTTGATACATTTGAAAGCATTAAAAGTCTGGCACACCAAAAGTACCTATAGATGCCAGTCTCCTGTTGAATCATACCAAAAAAAGCAAGAAGAAACAATAATATAAAAAAACTCACCACACATTTCTGGTTTGTCCTTTCCACATCAACAAGAATGTGTGGATGATGTATTGCTGATTTGCTTTTGATGGGCTCTTGACATGGCTGTTGCCTTCTTCCGCCTCAAGCAGGCCTTTATTTCTTATACACACACGCCCTGCCGGCCTGTCTCCTGTCACCCAAAACCTGAGAGGATCACTATGCAACCCCCCCCCCCCCCCCCTCCCCAAATTCCATTTTGGCCCATCGGCAATAGTACTGATGCAGGCAGATTTCATGCATTCCTTTATTTTAACAGGGGGAAATAACTCTGTGTTCTCTCTCTTTCTGTCTCTGTCTCTCTCTTCCTCTCTCTCTCTCTCTCTCTGTCTCTCTCTCCCTTTGTTAAATTCTCTGCTTTCCTTGGGCCATCTCCTCCTTCCTGGCCTGATGGCTCTGATGGCAAATTTGTTTTTCTATGTCAGTCGTTCCTAGAAGCAAGACGCCAGGAGAGTAACTCTGTCTGAGAGAGAGAGAGAGAGGAGCTGGGAAACGAGAGGTCAGACTAGAATTCAGCATCCTCTGGATTTTAATCCACCTTCCTCTAGAAACACAAAGGGAAAAGCTGCCTAACAGAGATGTTAGGCTTTCACATAGACCATCACATGTATACCTTTGGCATTCCAGTTTAAGATTTGGTTGGAGCTAACCATTAAATATCCAAGCATTTCCACCACAGATATAGTGGCAGTTGTTATTGACGCAGTAGGTGCAGTGGTGAATGTACAGATGCCCACGTACCAACCACTGGAAATATGGAAACATGAAACTTCCAGGAATTTAATGACCATATGTACAGTACTCATGCAAACTAGTGAGAAGTGTACTGTATCTGTGTATTGGGTTGTAGGTCTGTGCAAGCAATATGTTCTGCTTCACAACTTCACTTATTAATTCTCTTTGGTGAATTTTCCATTGTGTGCTCTATTATTGACTGAGTGTAATAGGAATTTTCTTTACACCAGGAGAGACAGAAGTGATTGCACTATTTCTTTTTCTAACTATGTCAGCTTACATATATTAGCACTGTCCGCATATTAGCTAACCCAGTTAAATGGTAAAGTAATATAACTAGCAACTAACCATGTTCACAATAACCCTACTATTTTAACAAATTAAAGAATGGGAGACCGTAGAGAAGAACAAAGTGTATATGAACAGCACATACTCTGAGAATTCCAGTGCATTTGTCGGGTGCTGTTCTTCACAAACTACTGCAGGTCCTGCAGTACACCTTCTACCTTATGAAATGACAAAACATGAAAAACAGCTCTGATGTAGTTATTAAGAATGAATGAAAATACGAAGTTCACTTGCATGTAATATATCTAGAGGCCCTAGGTTAAGTACTCAATACAAAATAGGGCAATACTTAGGGCGTTTTCCTAAAAGTTAATTTCCTGAATCGTTTACCTGGCTGGAAGAGATTAACTTTAAACCGTGAGAAATACTGGGAGATTACACTTAGATGAGTCACATGCAATCATGTGTTTAAGGAGGAAATGACCTCACCAACTACCTGCATTATACACTTTGTGAATAATGGTGCTTTGCATAATAGATCTTAAAGAACACTCAAGCCCCAGGTTCACCTGAGAATGAGTCTGTTCCTTCTTTTTCTTCTCAACACCTGGTCTACCATCATGTGAATGAGGGGCCCCATAAGACCCAGCTCTGAGCCATCACACAACACTGCAGCTTCTTGAATTCAGTCTGACTTTTGTTCATCTGTGTGTGTGCGCTCGGTGTCAAATGTATAGTGTCTTCATTGTGGTCTGTAAATGAAAACAGTGTTAGGCCATTTATGGTGATTAGTGACTAATCGATGTTGTGTGTGTGTGTGTGTTTTAATCACACTGTATGAGTGTAACAGTTAACTGAACTTTATGGTTTGTGTGCATCCAGTTTCATTATTGTATTTTATGTGTGTCATTTCATGGAGCCAACAGAGGAAATTGAATGGGGAGCGTTCCAGGACGATGTCTTCTGCAGACGACTGCTGCTTCTGTCCATATGCTCAACATTAGAGGCAAGGGAGAGGTTAGTGCCAGACTGCACATAGGCACACACACACACACACACACACACACACTCACACACACACACACACAGACACTCACACACACACACACACACACACAGAGCCAGACACACACAGACACACACAGACACTCTCACACACACACACAGACACTCACACACACACACACACACACACAGACACACAAAGACAGACACACACATACACACACACACACCCCGCCCTGCATTGGTTTGTGGTTTTTCTGTCCTTCTGTTGCTGCAGGTCATGAGAGAGGGGTCCAAGTTCACATCATCAGGAGCATTTTTTGCCACCATCACTAATTAGCAGAATTCCACACACATATGATATTGTCTTTAGACAAAACTACTGGAGATTATGTGGAAAATAGAGGGGGAGAGTGGAGTTTCAGCAGACAGCATTACAATCATTCAAACTCCTGACTCCAGACACTGGGAAACCATAGACTGCGCCTGACGCACATGGATGGGGGGGGGGGGGGGGAGCTCAGAAAACAACAAAAAACTCTCCGAAATTAACATGTTAAGTTGCTGTGGTTATGTTGTTAGAGTGCCGTGCCAGGCTTTCGTAGGACGGACGACACTCCGTGTTCCCTCTGAGGCCAAATTCCAACTCATCTGACCCACCGGCGAACCATCTGGCTCGCTGGGCACTGAGTGGATGCAGCGGTGCTGGGCCAACTGGCGCCCACTCACCTCAGGGACTCTGCAGGGCATGAGACAGTCGGGAGTTAGTGCTGACATTGACAAATAAAGTCTCTCCAAGCCACGTCTTAGCGAATACGGCTAATGTTACTTTAAAGATGGAGTCTTTCACACTTAACTGATGTCTTGTCTTACCTTGTGAACGGAGGAGACACACGTCTTTTTGTGCGTTGGTGTCAAGTTCGTAAATGCACCGAAAAAAGGTTTTCCAGACATCAACTCTTTAATTCGGTTAAGCCCATTGAAAGTAATGTATTTACTCGTAATTTGTATCTTTTTTGGTTGTGCACGCTGGTTGAGACTGAAAGTGACATTTTGGAGCGCTGTACCCTTGGCATGAGGGGATTCCAGCCAGGAGTTATGGGGGCAGACAGAATGGTGATGAGAGAAGAGCGAGCCAGCCGAGGAAACTGGGCATGGACGAGAAATGAATTAGGCATAAATGGAAATTGAGCCCTCTTGGCTGGAGCCTGCGACTCAAAGCATTTTATTTTAGCAATCAGCTGTCAGCACCTTACAGTGTTCTCTGGGTTCGAGGTGTGAAAAATTCTTTGGATAGCTGCTCAGTCAAAGCTGTTGAGTGGCAGCATCCAATCCGAACAGAGAGCATGAGTGAGGGGCTCCGGATGGGGAGGGGGGAACAGCACCATCATGGCAATTTCAAGAATGCAGGGATAACGATCTGGGAGCAGGAGTCCAAACTCCAGGTCTGACCGCTGGTTGACCAACAAGCTTGAGAAGCCCTAACCACAGTCAGAACTCACAGGGAGCAGTCACATTCCTGGTGGCCCGATTCCAAAGCGATGACCCCAAATATGCTAAGATAGAGCTTGGCTGTGTCTGTTCCAATAACTTGTGGATTCCTCTTCGTGAGAGGGAGAATTTACCGTAGTCAGCAGTGTTGCTTGGTAACCTTCAGAATTCGAGGGATTCGTGTATGTGACTTGTTAACATGGGACAAATTAACTCAAACACTAAAAATACTTCTAATTAAGAGAATTACTAAATACATCTGGTTTGTTGCTATTGCCAACTGGTTACATCTAAATTTAATTCATATTATCATTAATATTACGTATGGTATCCAATGAAATTAATTCAATTCCAATAACATGATACTACTGCGCTTTGCCACTGTCAAATAATGCTTTGGAGTTTGAGTAAACATCTGGAATGACATAATTGTCTTGGAGAGGTTTTGATGTCTTGGAAATTTCAAACAGTCAAACAGTTTTGGTTTATGGAAAGTTTTGACATTCCCACTATTAAACCTGGAGCAATATTCCACAAACGTCACCTGGACAGCTTTTTGTCAGTCGCAGTAACACAGTAATTTAATGTGAACTCCTCACCATAAGACTGACATGGCCTTGTAATAAACATAGTCTTATGATGCAGGGTTCAAGTATTCAAGTGTAGCAAATGTTATGCAGGCTTTTAGCTGTTGTGTCATGTAAAACCATCCCAGATACATTCTGATCTGTTGTGTCTAGTATGAGCAAATGGCTAAATAATAAGACATCCTCCCTCTGGTGGGGCATAGGAGGCAACCAACACCTCAGTTTCTTCAACTTTGCTTAAAGGTGCAGTCAGCGATTATACATGCAATTGCTAACTGCAACTTTAAGATCAGCATCTGTTTTGATCTTTGAGCAACTCAACTTAACTAAGAAACATTCTCCTGACCTCTACAGTCCTTCCTCTTTCAGGCCACTAATCTTCATATCAACAAACATCCTCCACTGATGGCATGACCCTGTGTCACATAGAGCAAAACAAGGGATTGAAGGTTCTAAGAGTGGAGTTGTCTTGAACGTACCATTATGTCCCTCTAGAAAGCTAGATACCGCATTGTCCGTCGAGTTCTATTAGGTGGCATACGTAAACGTGGCCGCCATATTGCTGGGGGTAACACCTTATTGTCTATGGGAAACACTGGCCAGCAATCAGAGACACCTGTCTGATTTCCAATCAGAGACACCTGTTTCTCCATTGGCCTCCTGTGATTTGCCTCTCGATTGTCCCCACCAATATGGCGGCACTATTTATGTACGTTCTGGAGCCCAATGCGGCATCTAATCTCTATACCACTCTTCCACTGATTTGCATGTATTTCCTACAGGTATGGAGTTACGAGAGTAAAGTCCTACGCTAGCTGGTTAGCATTAGGCATTTTGCACATTATGTCAAAATGGTTATTTCTTCAGATTCTGTTGCTATTTTTCTTCATGTCCTGTTGCTAATTGTTTTTGAATGTTTAAAACTAAAAGTACTCTCAAGTTTCTAACTTCCCGGCCTGCAATATGTTGGACAGTCGGTGAAGCAGAGTACCGTGCATGCATCCACTGGAGCTTGCCCTTAGACAACAGTGGCTGTCTGGTGACAAATGGTCTGGAAAATATCATTCTAGGCTCACTTATGCCTGAATTTCCCACTTGAAAGTGTGACTCGATGACTGCATTTTCCACCCTGGTGCATATTTGGTAGGGTCTTTGGATAGGGGTTTTGGCTCTGACTTCATAAGAAGTCTGAGGTAAGTTGAATCCCATTTTGTCCTCTTCAAGATATCAGAGCTTCTGGTTTGTTGTCATTCATGACTGACAGTCACCCTCTGTTGAGAATTAGAAAAGATGTTTTCCACATTAATGCAACCTTTAATTTAAATATTAATGCAGTCTCATTTCATAAACAAAATGGAAATGCACTGAACTCCTGTTAGACTTATTCCTTTAGTAGGCTATTCCAGATACTCACCACTCATGCATCCTACCAAGGGCTTGGCTGAAGACGGGTAGATAGAGAGGGCTAAATTGTTTTAGAGAGAGAGAGAGAGAGAGAGAGAGAGATCCAAGGTCTGGTATGACAGGAAAATTATATACTTATTAGTGACACAAATATCTGTCTATCTGGCATTTTCACCAGTGAGGTTTAGTCTGGTCCTGGTTCCAGAAACAAGAGAAGAGATGAAAAGGGGTGGACAGTGATTGCCTCACCTTCCGTGCGGAATACTTACAATAGAAGGCCCACACTGGCTCAGGCGTGAGTGACCACCTACTGTGCAAGGCCAGAGTTGTACTGGCTCTCTTCATGACCAGAGAAGAAAAGAATAGAAGCAGAAAGGGTGAAAAATATCCCTTTTGACGCTTCCAGTCAACCCCTCAGTACTCTGGAACAAAAATCCCACGTATTTATTTTAAAATTCAAATCAAACACATCTGTTTCAGAAATCATGTTATCTTAGAGTAAGGTTTCCAAATCAGTATTACTTACATTGAGTTATCCAACGACTTGGGCATCTCAAAAACGGTAACTGTACACCACCCCAAAACAAAAGGAATGTCTCCTAAATACTGGTGTCTGCGGCCCCTTTCTGAAATCTTTCTTGGCAGCCGAGAAAAACAAATGTTTTCTCCTCAAGACACGGCAAATGTCTAGACTGGCAGAATGTCTACATTTCAAAAATGTGGCAGCCTTGACCCTAGTCCTCCTGGAGGTAGAGTTGAGAGAGAGTGAGAAAGGTTAAAGCTGTGCTCATTCCTTCACCTAAACTGAATTGTTCCCCCACAGCGCCTCTGGTTCATTTCTGGCCTGTCCCTATTTCATGGAACCGGAGTTGAATCATTCTCTATAGTCCCTCCTGTGCTAGCCTTGCACCTGTCTCTCATAGCAGTCTGGCTCTCTCCAAGACGTAAAACGAATACGCCTTGGATTGTTCCTCACAGAGAGGATTCATTTCATGAGTTACAGATTCAATGGTGTCTAGTGTAGGGTATACGTACTGAATCACACACACATGCCTGGAACAAAAATTGAATAGGAAAATTGAGCACGGAGTGCTCTTCAGATGAATTTTATTTCTCATTTTGTCTACCTTTGAATTCCTTTAGATGATAAACTCTTTAATACAAAATATCCCTCTTGGATATCATGAGGAAGTGGGTTAAAATAGGAAAAGATAATACTGGCTACAGCGAGAAGCCTTGTTGAAATAATTCAACCCCTTGAAAACAGTTTGGGCATGTTTTTTATATGTAAATTCCGCGAGTCAGTCCAAAGACTGTAAGGAACCCATAAAAAACATTAACCATTCACTGCTTCAGATCCTGGCATGAGTCTAACGTCAAAACCAAAGACTGGTGGAGGACTGCAATAATATTTCCCATTGCAGGAAACAGAGTGCACTGCACTTTTGTTTAAGAAATCATTTTGGAGTGGTTTAATGAAAGGAGAACCGCGTAGTAATTGGCTAATTGCTGCCGTCTCTCCCTTCCTCTGACGAGGCTCTCCCAGGAAAGGGCCTGTTATGCTTTTGTGGGGTTTAGTTCCCGGCACAGGGTCAGCCACAAAAACGACCCCGGGGTTTGTCATCCAGGGTCCCATTTCAGAGTTAAGTGATTCATCACCCTCTTCCCTGTTCCTCTCAAGTGCTCAGTCACTCTTTTTTTCCCTCCCTCCTTTTCTTCTCCTTTTTTTCACCAACATGTGAGGCTTTAGATTGCTGTACCGTGGCTGTGCCGGTTGCTTACCATGTAGTGCACTTTTCAGTTGCTCTTTAATGATCTCTTTTCTTCTCTGCATTTTCACCTCCTACAAATGTCTCTGGCATCAGTCTTGAAATAGCCTTTTACATCTTACCCTTTATTCTTATGGCTTGCTTGACTGAAAAGAATTAAAATGTTTGGTTGACCACTCTCTTCCCTATTCCCTCATTACACGTTAAGTCCTTACTCTTAGCACTGCTACTATCTATTCATAGGGTTAAGGATACAAAAGTGTAACCTCTTCAGAGATATAAATGCCTGTATTCTTCCATCATGTTATCATACAGAGGGGCTATTTTCAGCTTCAGGGAAGGAAGACAAAAGACGAGAGCTTGGGAGCTCCATCAGTTGTTCCCAGTGAGTGTAGGGAATGAGGCCACAGGGCATGAGGCCGGTGGCGTCTGGGTAGATTGGTGGACGTGTTTGGAGACCTTTTATCCAGACATTCGGAGAACTGTGGATGATTTGTGTTGACAAATGCAGCCTCGGATCCAAAAGAAATGCTCCACTGAGATTAACTGAAAAGTAGCTGAGAACGCTCGCCATCCCAAGCAATCACTGGTGATGACAAGGCACACAGGAACACACTCGCACATTACCACGCTCACAAAAATCACTTCTTCCTAAGAACACAGCTTTGTGAAGAATTATCCAAAGGACCTTCAGCATCAATCAAATTTGAAAATTACTCTTTCTTCTAGCCTTCATCTTTGATAGCTGACCTTAACAGCTTGCTACACTAACACTAATGCCTTAAGTAGATTGTTATCCAGTAGAACCACAGTATTAATGCACCATTTGATTAATATAAAATGTTGCATGTTGTACCAACAGGTAGTCAACTGCTAAGCACAACATGACTGCATAACCATAAATACTTCAACACAGTAGATACATATTTTATAAACCACTTTCAATGTGGAGGTGGTTAGCACCTACTGTACAAGTATCTGGGTCTCCACCTGGACAATAAACTGGACTGGTCAGCCAACACTGATGCACTCTACAAGAAAGGGCCGAGCAGGCTGTACTTCCTGAGGAGGCTGCGGTCCTTCAATGTGGGCAGTGAGCTCCTCAGGATGTTCTACCAGTCTGTTGTTGCCAGCGTCCTCTTCTATGCAGTAGTATGTTGGGGAGGAAGCACAAGGAAGAAGGATGCGGGGCGAATTGACAGGCTGGTAAGGAAAGCTGGCTCTGTAGTGGGAGCTGAACTGGAGTGCATCACTTCACTATCTGACAAAAGGACCCTGAACAAACTGATCAACATCTTGGACAGTGAGTGTCACCCACTCCACAGCACTATTGTTAAGCAGAAGAGCCTGATCAGCTGGAGACTTTGCTCACTGCCTTGCACAACTGACAGACTGAGAAAGTCATTTGTCCCCAGGGCCATTGAACTGTTCAATGCCTCACTTAAGGGAAGAGGAGAGATAGACTTCTCTGCAATGCCTCTTCACCCCCTCCATGTTTGGATACTGTCTGTCCACTGTTTGCATGCTATATTAGCACATTAGCACATATGCATAACCCCCCCCCCTCCATGCCACAGCCGAACTGTGGCCACACTTAAATAGTTAAATATATAGATATATAGACTTTTACTTTACTTTATTTCTGCATTGTTGCACTGTTGGACTTACTCATATGCACTATCACCATGACCACTATCACCATTGCACTACCACCATGACACTCATTCACACAGAGAACCTTAGAGCACCTTACCATACCTTACTATGCACAGAGAATCACAGGCTCAGTCCCTGCCTCAGTCATTGCAAGCGCCTCTGATTGATTAATCACCACTATGTGGATACTGTTTTTAGAATTGATTTAGATTAAAGGTCCAGTATGTAGGAAATAATGGAAAATAAACTGTAACCATTCCAAAAATGATCACCATATGTTGTCAGAGAGTAAGGAAACACGATGAATTGAAGTAATGGCTTATTTGACAACATTACTCTAACCCGTAAAACCCCATAAAACCCATGAAAAAAAAAGAGTTACGGGGCGGAATCTCTTGGCATTTTCGTTTATGTTTTGAACGATTAATTCTAGAAGAGTGTATTAATAATGGGCTAGCGTGTCCTCCTATTTGGGTTGCCAAATTAGCAAAGGCCAACTGTCAACAGCTGTCAGTTGTAGTCATGAATGCCTACGAGAGGCAGGCAAATTTCCAAAATTAAAACAAGAAAAAAATTAAGTGGACATCGGAGGAGCTTCCTGAGATGGTGACGTCTTCGTCAAACAAAGAATACCAAGTCTGACGCAGAGCTGGCCATATTTCTCCACAACAGGTAGCCTAGGCTAAACTTCATCTGCATCGCTAACTTCAGCTAAATATGTTATGTTGGTTAGAGAGGTATTTTTTGTTTTCACTGTTTCCGTAATGTGTAGCTGGGTCATGATTGGAGAAACGTTAAAGCAGCTGCAGGTCAACTAACGTTAGCTAAGTCTTCATTACATCTGGCAACCCAGAAGAGGCTCGTGTCTGGTAGTCTTGAGAACGTTCACCAGTGTTTTGATTTTGGCCTGCAGAACGTTCGGTAACAATCCTACAAATCGCACCTTTAAGTGTTAGTTAGTATAATTTGTATTTTATTATACAACAATTGAGTTCTATGGAACTATTTATTTGTTTCTGATTGGCCGAGAGACGTTCCATGAGTTGGAATATCCCTGGACATTTCAACTCTGACTTTGTACAGCTAATAATAAATCACTCCGCGATACAATGCGAAGATTTGACACAATGTTCTCATCCCAGCACTCCACTATTTTAAGCAATGGGTTACTCCTTAGCAAACCATAACGAAACAGTGCTTCACCACATCTGTGGATTAAGCCACACAGTCAACTCAATGTAAGTACCGGTAAGATAAACGAGGATGCTAATTGTTCTCAGCATTGCCAGCATTGTGTAGGGCCTATAATATGCAGAGGTGGAAAAAGTATGAAAATATTGTACTCAAGTAAAAGTACCAATACTTGAAGTGAAAGATGAAATATTACTCAAGTACAAGTTAAAATACCGATCTAAAAGGTAAAAGTAAAAAGTAGTTTATTTAAAATGTACTTTAAGTAAAAGTTACTTAGTTACTTTTTTTTTTTTGGGGGGGGGGGGGGGGGGTACCAGACAACCAGTTTTACAAGAGACTTTCTAATGAGGAGATACAGCACTCAACAAATCCTCCATAGTAATGCATGGGGTTGTCTACACATATCACAACCCTTCCGCGGCAAAACGTCAACATGTGAATACATTGAGCCAATAATGTGGTGTGTTGTGAATACATTGAGCCAATCATGTGGTGTGCTGTGAAGACATCGTGCCAATCATCTGTTGTGATCTCGCCGCTGGAGCAAGATTGGTGTCGTGAAGCCTTACGCACGCGCATTTCTGCCAAAATAGATGCCCGATAAGTGCCCAAAAAGCGTTGCAATATGGCCGCCGAGTGGAGGTACTTGCCTAAAAGGACTTTGGTCCTAGCTCGAGTTGCTGCAGCCAGCAGCTAAGGCAGCCATGTTCATGCTCCCAGTGTGTAGCGCTGTAGCTGCAGCAACTCGAGCTAGGTAAAACCTATTGTTTCAGTTTTGTTCATACCGACAGTACTCAGTGACGTTGAGAAATGGAGATCTATGTGAAAAATCACCGGAGTTCTCCTTTAAGTTTGAGCAGTAGTTGATTTTCAAAGTTAGTTGCACTCATCCTTGATCGCTTTGCAGTGAACAGTAATCCAGCACAACTGAAAAGCCCCTCACAGGCAGCTGAGGCAGGCAGGCCAATGTTGAGTTGCAGAGAGTTTTTTAGATTTGGAAACGAGCAGAAGGTTCAGCAGATTAAAGTTTGTCGGACTGCGGGGAGTGGGAAGTATAGGGCCCCAATGGAGGAGAGGGCCCTTGAAAAGTGGAATACGGGGGGCACAACATTTTCACCAGGCATTAGTAATAACTCAGATAATCCACACATAAAACATCCAAACAACTCCATAAGTAGAGTCATGTGTAATGAAGTGAAATAACACAGGGAAAAAGTATTGAACACGCTAAAAGCACTAAGGCAAGGAAAGGGAAGGAACGAGCTGGAATCTGTAAGTAGTTAGAGAGTAGTTATCCTTTCTATCTGTGCAAATTAATATAAGCTTGGTTAGTAGCCTACATATTGATGGGCTATAAAAAGGTTTTTCATTACCAAGGTGTCACACAAGAAACATTTCATGATGGATAAAAGCAAAAAGCTCTCCCAAGACCTTTGCAACCTTATTGTTGCAAAACATATCAATGAAACTGGTTACAGATGCATTTTAAAACTTCAGAATCTTCCAAGCAGCATGGGAGCCATTACTGTATCTGCAAGTGGAAGGAACATCACTGCATCATCAACCAGCCATGCACAGGATCTCCTTGCAATATTTCTGACCAGGGAGTCAGAAGGATAGTCAATTCCAAGGGCCAAGGACCTCTCTGAGAAAGCTCCAGAAAGACTTGAAGGCAGCCAATTAAATTAAATTCAATTAAACAGTTCTGGAAGTAACTAAAGATCAGGATTCACAAGAGGGACCCCTGGAATCTGTTTGGAACAATGGGCCAAAATCACACCTGATACTGCGACTAATACGTTTTGTCATACAGGAAATGTCTTGAAGCTGTCATTACAAACAAAGGCTTTTCCACAAAGTATTGATATCAATACTTTTTTTCCTGTGTCATTCCACTTTATTACACATAACTTTTATGTTTGGATTTTTTATATGTGTGTTAATATAATGTGTGGTGAAAAATTTGAATAGACTCACTGGAAGTTTAGGCTTAACTGTACATATGCACTAATGATTAGTTAGGATGTGGATACAGGTTTTATAAACCACTTCCTAATACTGTGATTGAAATACGAGTGAGAGTGGGGTTGGTCATGGATATTCCCACGGGTGTTGTTCGGCCGTAGCCACGAGGCCGGAGGCCGAGTGGCGCAGGCAACAACAGCTGTGGCAATATCCGTGACCAATCCCACGATCACGAGTGCTATATTGCTTTTATACAACAATTCTACCACAAACTAAACAATCTAAAAACACCCCATTATTGTTTAAACATGTTAATTTCGACATCGTTCTTATGCATCAAAAATAGTTCCCTTTTCAATAGACAGCGTCTTGGTTGCTAGGTAACCAACATTCCAGATCCCTTGTTACGGGTCTTTGTGGTTTACGTGTCTTGAAAGAAATGTTGAAAGTCGGGCTGAAATCACATTCATATCTAGCTTTTCTGCATGCATGTTACAAGGACACTAGGCCATGTCATGTAAGGGACATGCTACTGCAAAAAAACAGAAACATAGCCTACATTGCAGAACTACTCAACTTTATTAATTTATGGTGAATAAATGTTACACTACTGTGCACAGCCCCATATGTTTTTCTTACACGATGCTAGCACGTTAGCAGCGGTTAGCTAACTATGCTAACGTTAGTTATCTACAAGTCTCCTCCAAGTGACAATCATATTATAGGCCCTACACAATGCTGGCAATGCTGAGAACAATTAACATCCTCGTTTATCTTACCGGTACTTACATTGAGTTGACTGTGTGGCTTAATCCACAGATGTGGTGAAGCACTGTTTCGTTATGGTTTGCTAAGGAGTAACCCACTGCTTAAAATAGTGGAGAGCTGGGATGAGAACATTGTGTCAAATCTTCGCATTGTATCGCGGAGTGATTTATTATTAGCTGTGCAAAGTCAGAGTTGAAATGTCCAGGGATATTCCAACTCATGGAACGTCTCTCGGCCAATCAGAAACAAATAAATAGTTCCATAGAACCCAATTGTTGTATAACTGTTATTATACGGCTCTTCACAATGCAAGTAGAACGTTCCATTGACTTGAATGGGATTTCCCAAAGTTCTACGGGTACTTAATATCGTCTAAGGACCTCTGAAACAATGACCGCCGCCAATAGCAACGAATTTTCAATCAAAAGAGAAGGCAGACGGTTGATCAACTTTGTTCTAAAGAACGTTTGATTCAAGTTCAGTGTGTTGCGAACTATTTGTTTCTCAGCAAAAGCCACAACGAAACGGTAACAAATAAGAGACATCGTGCAGTTTATTTTTTCGTTTTGGCAAGTAGCCATATAATAAGCGGGATAATGTAGAACGCCGGTCATTATTGGGAAAATAAGTCCCTTCAGGGCGATGCAAGTCCGGACTTATTTTCCCAATAATGACCGGCGTTCTATACATTATCCCTTACTTAAATAATGGTAATATAACGTCATCAACAAATTATTATTGTATCATTTATGAAGTATTATAAATGATTTATAAGCACATTTTAGATATAGGCTTATTTACTATGAACAAACCATTTATAACTGTGTGTAAAAATGCTGATGAGAAATAATGTGTGAGCAATACTTTACAAATGATAAACAAATGATAAAGCCATTTACTAATAGTTTACAAATGCTTAATAAATGATGAATTGTGTGTAGTTATTATAAAGTGTTACCCAATATTTTAGTTTAAATTTCAAACCAAAGGTTAATATGGCTAAATAAGGACAAGGCTATATGCGTGATATATGAGTGACACAGTCACAATCCCTTGTCACTGAACTGCACAAAGCACTAACACACTCATGTATTATTTCAGTAAACTCATAAATTAGTAAAACATGGGCAGACTGATGGCAGCTATGCAAAAACGTTTCTAATTTTGAAAGAGGTCAGTGGCTTGTCATCAAACACCATTTTTGTGGTTTGTAAATTAAGGCCTACCGGACCAAAATCCCCCCTGGTTGCGCAAATTGATTAACCATTAAATGCATTCTTTGACTGCAGGCATTTTGGTGGGGCCTTTTGTGGTGTCTTTTGAATCCTTTTCATGGTGAATCTAAGAAAAACAATAAATACTTTTTATTTGTGCTAATGGGATGG
>NC_055974.1:12275553-12325553 GCF_018492685.1 Alosa sapidissima
CTCCACCCTAGCACCCACTTCCGACCGCAGCTCTCCAAACAGCCTGTCGATGGTGCGCTTCCCGAAAATATCCAGGACAGAAAAACAGAGACAGACAGAGAGAGAGAAAGAGAGAGAGAGAGAAAAGGATGGAGAGAGGGAGAGAGAGACAGACAGACCGAAAGAGAGAAAGAGAAAGAGAGAGAGAGAAAGTGAGAGAGAGAACTCCAGTGGTCAGTGCTCGGACTCATTAATGGGTTCTGGAACACTCGGGGCCTCAACATGGTATTAATGGTGTGAATCGCCAAGAACACGCAGCTAGCCTGGTGAGACCAGAACATCTGTCCAAAATTCCGTACACTGACTTTAACGGCAGCCCTCAGTCAAACAGTGGGTCTGGCACTGCAAAAGGATGTCCTCCACTTATATCAAGGCATGCAGGCATGTGGAGAAATGTAAGGAAAGGAGTCTGTATTTGCAGTGTACAAACATCAACTCACAAGTCCTGAGGGGTATAACATGAGGGTTACTGGCTTCAATTGTCTCAATTTAATCATTTATTCACCATTATTCAGTTACATGGATGCATGTCATGTCTTCTCATTCTTGTGTGGGCGTTTGTATACACTGGGCAGAAGCACACAGCAAACCTCTGAGTTTGTTTGTTCAAGCCAAGTGTTCAGAGGGCTGTGCCACGAAGCGAGGGAACTGGCTAACCCGTGTAACTTTGGAAGCAACCACTGATCTCTAGAAGAACACCACACTGCACTGGTTTGGAGATCAGGGATTACTCCCGGAGTTACCTGGGTAAGCAGTTACTTTTCGTAGTACAGCCCTCTGAACACTTGGCGTGAACAAACAAACTCCCTGTGTACTTCTGCCCAGCGTATACAAACACCCACACAAGAATGAGAAGGCATGCATTCATTTAACTGAAAGTGGTGGATTGAGACAATTGTATCCACAGCAGACATCACTCTGGATTGATGCAATTTACACGTATAATGTTGCCTTTATGTGCTGTCTTAAATACAAACACAGACCATCAATTAATTGATCAGCCTCCATCAATAATGCATAGATAGATTATATTGTTTTTTTACATTTGAAGTGCAAAGTGTCTTTATTCAGGTTATTCTTATTATACATAAGTGACTTCATATACATCTTAAGTAACGTAAGTTAAAATTAATTTAACTATTTTAAGAATGAAATGTTTTACAAAAACAAGTAAGTCAGATGTTGTTCCTCACTGACCTCAAATCCCATCCTAACTGCACGTGCATTTTGTAACGCTAAAAACACAAAAAGCATACTGTGGAACTGTGGAGTATACTACCTTAGGCTACTTAAAAGGGTAACTATTTGTGATTTAAACATGTTCCCGAACAGTTGCAGCCCCAATAAGACATAATCAAGCACAACCTAACGATGAGTATGAGTCGATAAAAGCAAATGATTGCTCGCTGTAACCGATCGACTGTATTCCCCGAGCAGGTCTATGTGATCTGTCTGTATCTCCCCCCTCGCTCTTTAGTGGTCATTAGCAGTGGCCCCGGTCGACCCTTTTTAGGGGTCTGCCTGAGGTCAATCCAATATGGTGCACAGACTCCCGGAAAGACACATTCACTCTCCACCCTGAACCTCAAAGCCCAGTGACATAGCGTCTCCTGTTACAGTTACCTTAGCCTTCTGCCATTTCTCTCTGACACCCCCTTGAGGATGAGGTCATATAGAAGGTCCGACTTGTCGCCGCCACACCAACCAACTCCTCCCCCCCCACCACCACCATATCCCTTCACACACACACACACACACATTCTCTCTCTCTCTTTCTCTCCTGCACACATACACACACACACACACACACACATTTTCTCTCTCTCTCTTTCTCTCCTGCATACACACACACACACATCTACAAAGACACACACACACACACACATGCATTCTCTCTTTCTCTCCCACACATGCATGCATACACACACACACACACAAAGATGAAACATATGTCCCATGTCCAGGGAACTCATGTGATCTCCTTCTGAATGTAACACCTCTCCTAATAAGCTAAGAAACTGGCTGGTGAAATAGCCAAATCTGATCTGGCATGGAGGGACCAGGATACTGATTCTTCACACATCAACTGAATTTGAAACTACTTTCAAGAAAAGTGTTAATATACAAACAAATCAGTAAGCACTAAGCAGTAACATTTTGAAAAATAATTTGTTTTACAACTAGACCCAGATCACATGTCTGTGAGCATTACACCCCTAGACAGATGTTATCAGTTGTGTAGTTTTCAGATGTGGTAAAGCTATCTGTCCAAAGATTTTTTTTGCCATAATTTCTCAATTTATTGTGTGCTATTACGCTAATATGATCTTCAATGAGGAACATTCATCAGCCTGTCTACTTGTCAACACCCATTTGTACTGTAGGGAGTGACAACAAACAGTTTGGAAGATACCAAAATATACTGCACTGTTCCTTCGAAGAGAATATGACCAAACATTTAAAGGGCAGATATGAAGATACACACAATTATTACTAATACCCTGTCAGTTTCTAATAACCACATCATTTTTCTGTCTTTGCAAGTCAGTTAGCTTGGTGTGACATGATAATTGAAGAAAGTCTCATGTGCATGTGGTTCACCCTGTAAAACAAATCATGAAATATTTTTGAAACGTCTCCAGCTTTCACTCTGACATTTCAAAAGGCAACACTCCATTTGACAGCATCTGTGACCCAGTCACTGGAACAAATGCAACAGCTGGCATTTGTCTCTTTATTGTTTCTAAGAGAATAAACTTTTTTGCTGCCCAACTATGTATGCTAGATTGATTGTAACAGCCCTGGCTATGGAAAGCTGGGTCTTATTGATCCAGGTGCTAAACACCTTCTTGCCCAATCAAGAGGTGCATTCAAGTTCACAAACATATGTAAACGTCTTGAACATTTGTAAATGGTTTTCTGAGATGCATTCAAATTTGCAAACATAGACGAACTGTCTGTGAAGAGTTGTCTGTTTTCCTTGAATGTTTGCGAACACTCGTAAACAGTTTGACGGTAGTTCTCTCTGAACATACAACAGAGCTGGACAAATTCACGAGGAATGTTTACACAAAATCGTTCAAATTGAACTGTTCAGAGAAGACACGTTTGCCACGCACGTTCACCACTGTCAACTTTGATTTGTTCTCCACGAACGTTTGCGAACAATCACAAACAGTTTGAGGAGTTAGTTTTCTGTGAATATACACGGATTCTGTATGAACGGTTATGAATGTTGAAATGGGCTGTTTAGACAAAATCGTTCCAGTGTTTGTGATGGCTGAATGCACCTCAGGAAGGGGACTAGTCCAGTTCATACAATAATGTGAACCACTTCGTTATGGTAGCCAAGCTCTGGACCTGATGAAGCGTTGACATTTGTAAACAGTTATCTGAGCTCAGATGCAAAATCAATGAAAAGTTTGTTAACGTTTGCAAAAACAGCTTTCTTTTCTACATGAACGTTTGCAAACACTTGCAAACATTTTGCGGAGGCAGTTTCCCATTGAGTTTACAAATGTAGGCCTATTTGTAGGCCTGTGCATTTACCATTGACTTGTATTACCTGTGTTGTGATGACGACACGGTTCATCCCATCACTGGCCTTGGCTTTAATATGTGAGTTTGCAGCATCTCGGATTGGGAGGTGAGCACAGTACACTAGCAAGGACACCGAGATCCATGGGTAGCCTACTAGCATCTATCACTAGCACGCCTCTGAAGGTGTCAGTAAGGAGGTTTATTCACTGCACAACACACCTATTTGCTCTGAGAATCGTGTTCTTTGATTTCTCAAGTGCTTTTAACACCATCCAACCCCTCAGACTGGGAGACAAGCTCTTGCAGATGGGTGTGGACGCTCACCTGGTAACCTGGATTACAGACTACCTGACCGAGCGACCACAGTTCGTCAGACTGAAGAACTGTCTCTCTGACACTGTGATCAGCAGCACCGTAGCGCCACAGGGAACTGTGCTCTCTCCAGTCCTGTTCACCCTGTACACATCTGACTTCTGCTACAACACCGAGTCATGCCACATGCAGAAGTTTTCTGACGATACTGTAATTGTGGGGTGTATCAGGAACGGGCAGGAGGAGGAGTACAGGAGCCTGGTGGAGGACTTTGTGCAATGGTGCAAACTCAATCATCTTCAACTCAACACTTCAAAGACCAAGGAGATGGTGGTGGATTTCCACAGGTCTAAGCTCTGCTACCAGTCCCCATTGATGGGGTCAATGTGGAGGTGGTAAGCACCTACAAGTATCTGGGTCTCCACCTGGACAATAAACTGGACTGGTCAGCCAACACTGATGCACTCTACAAGAAAGGGCAGAGCAGGCTGTACTTCCTGAGGAGGCTGCGGTCCTTCAATGTGTGCAGCAAGCTCGTCAGGATGTTCTACCAGTCTGTTGTTGCCAACGTCCTCTTCTATGAAGTAGTATGCTGGGGAGGAAGCACAAGGAAGAAGGATGCGGGGCGAATTGACAGGCTGGTAAGGAAAGCTGGCTCTGTAGTGGGAGCTGAACTGGAGTGCATCACTTCACTATCTGACAAAAGGACCCTGAACAAACTGATCAACATCTTGGACAATGAGTGTCACCCACTCCACAGCACTATTGTTAAGCAGAAGAGCCTGATCAGCTGGAGACTTCGCTCCCTGCCTTGCACAACAGACAGACTGAGAAAGTCATTTGTCCCCAGGGCCATTGAACTGTTCAATGCTTCACTTAAGGGAAGAGGAGAGATAGACTTCTCTGCATAGTCTGTCTGCCTCTTCACCCCCTCCATGTTTGGATACTGCCTGTCCACTAGCCACTTTTACCACTGTCTTTCTGCCTCACTGTTTGCGTGCTATATTAGCACATTAGCACATATGCATAACCCCTCCCTCCATGCCACAGCCGAACTGTGGCCACACTTATACCTTTTCTTAAAATAGTTATATATATAGACATATAGATATATAGACTTTATTATTGCACTGTTGGACTCACCATGCACTGTTGGAATCACCATGACCACTATCACCATTGCGCTATCACCATGACACTCACTCACACAGAGCACCTTACCTTACCTTACAATGCACAGAGAATCACAGGCTCAGTCCCTGCCTCAGTCATTGCAAGCGCCTCTTGATTGATTAATCACCACTATGTGGATACTGTTTTTAGAATTGATTTAGATTAAGTGTTAGTTAGTATAATTTGTATTTTAGTATATTTAGTATATTCTTTATCTTCTACTGTCCTTATTGCTTAGTTGTGTTTTTATATTATATACTTTTAATTACTTTTTCTGCTGTTCTGCAGTGAATGTGTGTGTGTGTTGTCTGTATGCTACTGAGACCTTAAATTTCCCCTGGGGATCAATAAAGTATCTATCTATCTATCTATCTATCTATCTACTGGGTACCGGTACACTTGCAATGGAGCAGATACACATAGAAATTCATTTACTGTAAAAATGTAGCAGTGAACCTAAGACGTTTTTCAAATGCTCGACCTTTAACCTAATTTGGGTTTAACCATGTTAGTTTTGGAGATTTGCACATCTCAGTTCAAAAGTTTCCAGACATTAAATACAAATTAAATTCCAGATGGCATCCCAAAAGGACCTGGCTGCTGCAGTTTAATGGTGCTAATTGTTTGGTTGTCAGTGAACATGGCTACAGCCTCGGTCTTCACCTTGACCCTTTCAACAGCTGAAATGCTTGTTCCAGGAAAGTGCACAGCTGGAATCTGCACAAAGAGCTGCTTCCTCATCATTTGTTTCATTTTGTTTGTTCTGTTTTCTGTTTCATATTTTTTTTCCACTGTAAAAACTCAGAACATTCAGAATGGATACTTGGACTGACTGCTAGAATATGAACCCTCCCATAGCCTACAGCTCACAGATCACATCCAGCTAGCATGTGATCTACAACCGTTAGACCATTTTTTAAATCGATTCCAAACCCCTGAACTGAACCTGTTCTCTTTTTTATTTTTATTTTTTATTTTTTTTTAATGAATGAATTTACTTAAAGATGTGTAGAGGTGCCCATAAATATGGTTAGGTTTGGGTTTGATGTTCCGATGTTTCATGCTAATTATTTAGACTTGGTGTGTACTGTAGAGCCCCTGAGCTTACTTGTGCGTAATTTGTTTGATGTTCTAAGTTTTTGGAAAGGGCAGCCAAAGGGTAGGCCCTGCAACTCCCCACTCGTTTTGGCCAGGTAGGAGTGAGGTCATGGGCAGGGTGTTTCAGATACACACACACACACACACCTCAGTGGCTCCATTTGGGCCTCAGGAAAGCTCCTGTGGTTAGCACCATCTAGAGAAAAAGTGGGAGGCGGTGGCACAACTCCAAAACCGCCACGGCCAGTGCCAGCGCTGTCGCTTGGCATCCAGTTGACTACATCTCCCATGGTACCGAGCTCTGGTGGAACTTAACGCTGTGAGTCACTGCATCCATAGTTTACATGGGAAGAGTTGCACAAGAGGCAGGGCCTACGAGAAGGCTTTAGTAGTGTATACCTTCACACAAGCAAAGTGAGAGAGCCATGAGTGGACAATGTGACTCACTTCCAGTCCAGAGAGGCAGGGGGCGGTGGACTCAGGGTCCAAGCGGTTTTGTGGGGGTTTTCGTGCTAACACTAATGACCGTGATTATTATTGTTAGACTTACAGAATACAACCAGAGGGGAAGCCAGAGGTATAAGAAAGAGGCGGCATTTGAAGTGAATCCATTAACCACCCACACCCACAAGTACCATAAAGAGTTCAGGAACTGTGAACCACAAACAAAGAGGGGGCTGGAACGTCAGTTTGGGAAGGACCGAGCAACAAGTGGAAAATGTCATAAATTCCATGAAAAATGATGGAGGTTAGTTATTATAGGTAAGTTTACAATAACACAGTTTCACTCCCTAACTGACAAATGCTTAGAAAAGTAGAAATACATACAGCAACTCATCTATTTGCCATTGAACACACACACACACACACACACACACATACAGGACAGGCACATATACAAGAGGGAACAATATGCTCTCCGCATGTTTCCCAGTATAACTCAAGCATACATATAATGTATACATATTTTTCTTTCACACGTTCTCTCACTTTTCCCCATAAATCAAAGCTGAAGGCTGATGAATGAATGTGTTCCATGTTTTGCTCTAGGCACATTGGAATACTCCTGCTCTCCTTTCTAAACAAAAGCCCGGGCAGCTCGGGTCTCCATCACACAACTGTTATTGTCAAACGAGAACAGGCTGCAGTGGCAACAAAGGAATAATTGTCAGACCCGTTCTCTTTTCTCTCTGAATTCTCTCTCTCTCTCTCACTTCTCTTTCTCTCATCCTCTCTCTTCCCCCCCCTCTTTCTCTCTCTCTCTCTCTCTCTCTCTCTTCCTCTCTCTCTCACCCTCTCTTTCTCTCATCCTCTCTCTTTCTCCCCCCTCTTTCTCTCTCACTATCTCTCTCTCTTTCTCGCTCCCTCTCTGCTTCTCTCGCTCCTCTGTCTTGGACAGCAGTGTCAGCAGTACACACACATTTGTCCCAGCTGTGTAAACAGGTTGGAGAAAGGAAGCATATTTTTGGGAGGGTGAGAAGGTCCTTGTGTGTGTGGGCATGTGTGTGTGTGGTGTGTGTGTGTGTGTGTGTGTGTGTGGCTGTGTGTGTCTGTCTGTGTGTGTATTTCAGGGATTGCTCCAAAGACCTTCTTCACACTTGTGCTCAATGGCGCAAAAAAGCATAAAAAAAACTTAAGTGTCCGAATGATATCCATGAAAACAAACCCTGCCGTCTCCCACCAGCTGCTCTTTCCGCATCTGGCTCAGAATAACCCGGAGGACCGCCCATGACGACCGCTAACAGTGATTTACTCATGTATTGGGGAACCCTTGCGTTGGTGTCCATTTAGAGAGAAAGTGATGGCGCTCTCTAGTCCTCATGGTCGTAAATTTGGTGAGCATCACATTTAGGCTTGGGTTTGATGGGAGCAAAAAATCCATAATGCAGCTGGTGAACCTGTGTCATTTCTACCCCATCACTCATCATGAAGATGGGAGAGAGCAACAGGCGATGAGATCAGCACCCTGGACAGCTCTCGCCACTTCCTCTCTCTTTCTGTCTCTCTCACTCTCTCTCTTTCTCTCTCTCTCTCTCTCTTTCTGTCTCTTTCACTCTCTCTTTCTCTCTCTCTTTCTTTCTCTCTCTCTTTCTCACTCTCTCTTTCTGTCTCATTCTCTCGCTCTTTCTGTCTCTCTCTTTCTGTCTCTCTTTCTGTCTCACTTTCTCTTTCTCTCACTCTCTCTCTCTGTCTCATTCTCTCGCTCTTTCTGTCTCTCTCTTTCTGTCTCACTTTCTCTTTTTCTCACTCTCTCTCTCTCTCTCGCTCTCTCTCTCTCTCTCGTCAGAAACATTAATGCTGGATTGTTGGTTGTTGGTTGTTGGCCTGTTGTGGTGGTTACTGTAATCTGTTATTCCTGTTGCTTGTTTGTGTTGTGCTGGGTTAACTGTGCTCATTACCTTTCTAATTACTTTTCTGTTTTCGGTTTATAGTCTTGTATATTTTTCTGAGAAGCTTTGTAGGGAGGCTTGGTGCCATTTATCATTATCATTTTCTCCTGTTTTTGGTTAGTTAGGGAGTGAGGTTTATGTTGTTCATTTTATCTCTTGTTTTGAGCTAAGGTAATTTAAGGTTTATTATTTTGACCTTTCCCCCCTCTTGGAATTTGTGTTTATGCTTCCTGTGTTTTGTAAATAAATTCAAACATTATTCGATGAATTCCTTTTGTGTTTTAATTAAAGTGCTGGGTCAGGAGAAGGGAATTTCAATCTTTTTTTTTCGGTTATATCGCCGGAATGATTGCCTTGTTCATTAAAAGTTCTATCTTGCCCTAAACACACCTCCTAAAGGGCCAGACTATAACACATGTATGCAGCCTGACTATGACAGATAGGATTCACAAAAGAGAATTGGGCTGGAGCTGCTTCAATCAGCAATGAAATTAAATTTAAATGGGTATATTTAACTCTTACCGAATCTTTTTGGAAGTATAGCAAACATATCTTTCTTGTAAACAAAGGTTTCAAATGCAGTTGTTCACTCAAAATAAGATACTGTGTCATTTACAATGACTCCATCTGTGCATTGCCCTTGGTTGTGCTCCTAACCGTACTCCCCTGTCTGTCATCGTACAAAGCCCGCCCCATGCTGGATACGTAGTTGTGATTGGTTCCATCCTAGGAAGTCGCTGTGAATTGAAGAATTGCCAGATGGATCTGTAGAGCAAATTCAAATACAAACGTAAATTTGCAAATGGGTTCACCCAGGCAAGTATCACGTGCAGTCATTTTAATGCATGTTAATCCCACGGAATGTATTCACAGGGCTAAGCTTAACAGGACATAAAACATGTGACATCAGACATATATTTGTGGCAGCTCTATGAATTCCCACATTCGCACACATGTCTGCGAAAAGTGAATGAATCCTCAGCATTCAATTCAACTGAATGCCGCCCCACACAAGAAACCACACACGACACAACACCCTCACCCTCACAATAAAATGTCCTCCAGTCATATAGTCATGTAGGAAATGACACACCAAAACCTACATTCACTATAAATAATAAGCTCAAGTCATAAAGCACCACGTTTCCAACTCCAGCTTTCATTAGCTCTCACCCTGAATGGTCTAACCATCATAATACCCTAATGTTGTGTCAGCCTCCATTTTTCTTGTGTTTTCTTTTCACTGTAGGACCCCCTGTGAGACCTTTTACTTTCCAAGTCAGCCAAGTCCAAAAAATGTTCATTTGAGCCTCCCCATGGCTACAGCCTTTTACATGCACCGAGGGGTTTGTCTTGTCACTTCCAGCAATTCCGGGAAAGTTCTATTTTGATATTTGGCTTCCCTGACACACACTCAGCGAGAGTGCTGAAGGATACATTTTCATCATACTTGAATGAGTCAAGTCTAATAAGATTAGTTTTTTTAACGTGTGCAGGGCCGTGTTGTAGGTGATACTTGCTTTTTTGGCCGAGGGATTCCTACGCTGCTCCAAAAAGTGGCTGTGGTCTCGCACTCGCCTGCCATCTCCCTGCAGCACACACGGAACGGACCCCCACAGATTCACTGACTCAGCCGGTTTCAGATGTTTCAGACATGTGACTTAAGGATTAGATCAGCTACAGATTTTAGAATGAGTTTTTCCTCCAGAGTTTTGATTCATATTTATACTTAATATGAAGTACTATGCATAACAGTTATAGAAGTTCTTGCAAAAAAGCATGCTATTCAGTTTTTGCATTAACTATCACTAGATTCGGTCTTTGCATTTTTTACTCAATAAGTATGGAATAGGGGGTGGCTTTACATGTGTAAAGACAATGCTAAGTTCTGACCATTACTGAGTTTCTCTCACCATCCCTTCACGTCTAGGCAGCTCTTTGAGGTAATAGAATAGAATAGAACAGAATAGAATAGAATAGAATATTATCTTTATTGTCATTGTCACAGGTACAATAACATTTAAAGTGCTCTCCAGTCAGTGCATCATTCATTGAGTGTATATAATTTAAGTGCTAGTGTTACTTTAAAAAAATAGAAACATACAACAGCATTAGCAGCATACATAAACACACACAGTTATACACACCCAGTCATTGCATAAGTTAGTCACTGTCCAGTGGTTATGTTCTGCAACCTATAGTACAACAACAACAATATGTTACATTTTTTATAGCGCTTTTCTCTACACTCAAAGTGCTTCACAGTGAAGGGGGAACCTCACTAACTACCACAGTATGAGTAGCACCCACCTGGGTGATGCACAGCAGCCATTATGTGCCAGAACGCTCACCACATACCAGATGGTAGATGGCCAATGTTACAAATGCGGCTGGTGAACTGTAACAGTGATTAGTTCAGCGTGCTTGTTATGCCTCCAGGAGAACAGTGTCCGGTACAGTGTGCCATGGCCAGGAAGCGCAGTTGCCAAGGACACTTTGAGAAAAGGGGCAAGTTTGTCTCTTGCAAAATCACTAACTGTATCACTAACTGTATCTCCCACACGCATGACTGCATAACTAAATCACAACGTTTAATTTAAATATCTCTTCATTTCCTCCTCTGTTATTAATAGCCATCCTCCAGTCATCTTTAAAACCCAGTTTAAACCATAAGAGGCCCCAGTCCTGATCTTTTGGTTTTATTTTTAGATGCTATCAAACAAATTATTTTAGCAATAAAGGGTATACTATGACTGTAGTCAATACAATCATACACAACACGAAAACATCAAGCAGACAGAGAGGCATCACACAGAGAGCAGACATTTTTCTGTGCTATGCTTGGCCCCGCAGCTGCAATATCTTCTCTGTTATAATAATATATAATAATAATAAGCTTTATTTGTATAGCACATTTCATACACAGATTGCAGCTCAAAGTGCTTTAC
Organism: Alosa sapidissima; assembly: GCF_018492685.1. Lineage (NCBI taxonomy): Eukaryota > Metazoa > Chordata > Actinopteri > Clupeiformes > Clupeidae > Alosa > Alosa sapidissima. The sequence continues at coordinate 12,287,054 of NC_055974.1, forward strand.
ATTTGAAGCATGTAACACAATAATAGTCAGTCAGTCATTATCAATCACTTTTCTTGTCTAATCACGTCTGATTTGGCGTGATGATGGAGCATCTCCACCATATGGTCTCCATCCACTCTAACCACTTCAGAGAGGCATCCAGACCCAGTGTACTGGCAAGGATGAACAAACCTCTCTGTGGTGAAGAATGTGTGTGTGTGTGTGTGTGTGTGTGTGTGTGTGTGTGTGTGTGTGTGTGTGTGTGTGTGTGTGTGTGTGTGTGTGAGTGTATTTGTGTGTGTATTTGTGTGTGTGTATGTTTATGCGTGGGTGAGTGTGTCTGTGTCTATTTTTGTGTGTGTGTAACTGGGATGGTATGTCTGCTAGAGTCCATAAACCAATCCAACTGATGTCTCTTTATAGGCCTTTCCAGTGTGTCAATGGTGTCAGGCATCAAATACCTTTCAAATTTTACTGGTTCAGCAGCAATAATCCACACAGGTGTAGGCGAAAAGTCACTCAGAAATTCCATATGTGCTCGTGTACTGTGTACCGCTGGCTGATTGGAGGAATGAAAATGGCTTCTCTGCCCATGTCACTGGATCCCTTCATGTTACTGTATGTTGTCAGCTGTGTTACATGCCACTACACACTCTGAATTAGATTAAGGTCCTTGGGCTCTGTTCAGAACAAGAGAGAGAGAGAGAGAGAGAGAGAGAGAGAGAGAGAAAGATAGAGAGAAGAGAGAAAAAGAGAAAGAGATGGATAGAGAGAAGAGAGAGGGAGAAAGAGAGAAAGAGATAGATAGAGAGAGAGAGAAGAGAGGGAGAAAGAGAGAAAGAGATAGATAGAGAGAGAGAGAAGAGAGGGAGAAAGAAAGAGATAGATAGATAGATAGATAGAGAGAGAGAGAGAGAGAGATCCTGATGTTTGCTCTTCTCCAGTAGAGTGCTTTAAAGGTCAAACTCCGGACTCACTAAGATTTGACTCTGAGATATGCTGCAAAATATCCTGGAATTTCTATGCAAACCATATGTTTTTGAGGAAGAGAAAATGTCCAAGGTATGATAATCAGCTTCGGGGGTAAACTTTGACATGTGTCTGAAAATTGGTGGTTTTCCAGAGGTTGTGCAGAGACAAACTGAACTCCTTGCTGATGAGTATGACCCGAGCACACAGAGATGGGATCCATGAAAGTGCTTAGCGGGGCACTATTAATCTTGGGTTGCTATTCTAGCTTTTCAGTGCAGGCCAAATGCAAGCGGTGTGTGGAGAAAAAGAGGGAGAGAGGGAAAGAGAGAGAGAGAGAGAGAGAGAGAAATGAAAATGATGGATTGAGTTTTGGAACAGAGAAGAAAAAGGACATGTTCAGCACATATGGAGCAAGTGCAAGAATAGGGTCTTCGTTGTTTTCTACAGGTCATAATTTCCAACATTGTAACACTTTAAGCTGGCTGTGTATGATGGCTACAGCTCAGGTGTTCTTGTACTACCAATTGCATTGAGGGTTCACTGAGAGTTTGATCTGCACTTGACCAAATACACCATATTTGAGACGCTGAGCCGCCGCTGTCATCAGCACCATGAAATGTTTAAACAGTAAAGTAAAGTAAAGTAAAGTAAAGTAAAGTAAAGTGAAGTAAAGTAAATCTTAGCATATTATTCTAATTGCATTGCACAACTAAAAGGGGCAGTCAGAGAGAGTGCAGAGCTGTGGACCTCCGCCGCGTAAACAAAAGGAAAAATAATTTCTGTGATTAGTGATTCAGATCTCAGTTTAAAGTTTCACGGGTTCTGCCTTTGGGCCTTGCTGGACCTTTTCACCAGCTCTCCTGCTGATTATAAACTGATAGGCGGACAAGACAAACAGACAAACAAACAAACAAACAAACAGGACCAACAATGAGCTCCTTGGCGGAGGAAACTCTATCACTGCCAGGAGCATCTGTCCCCAACATGTCAACAACTGTTCCATCCGCTCAGTGAGAGACTTCAGCATGCAGTTAGCCTTTCAGTCTTTCTCTAAACCGCCTGCTGAAGCTGCATCATCCTTAGAGAACAAGAGAACTCAAGAGAACATCAATATTATGTGAAATTGATGACTCATTGTGAGTACACCTGTGTTCTCATGTCATTGTGAAAATACTTGTATAAGGAATGCTGCCTTTACTTATTAGATCTGTGTTGTAACAATATACAGAGCGAGAGAGAGAGAGAGAGAGAGAGAGAGAGAGAGAGAGAGATCCTGATGTTTGCTCTTCTTCTTATTGGTCAACACTTGTCACTATCAGGCATTGACTGTGTTCCATCCAGCATTCTCAACGTGTGACTCATAGCATGTTTCCCTCTATTCTCCTCCAGACGTGCGGAGCGCCTTGGCACAGATAACCTCGCCTCATTTCTAGATACTATCACGATGACTGAGAGAGCGGAAGATTCCAATCTCTTGCGGAATGGTGAGATTTTAGCAATGGCCATGGGCAGAGTCGGTGTGTGGCCTCACGCAACCTGGAGCTTCCAGAACTCTCCCGATAAACGGATATGACTATTTACTGCTTTTTCCTTTTTTCTAAATATTTTAAAGTGTTTCATCAGTCATATCATGTTCTAGTAACCAAACGTTTGTTATGAATCAACTGGAATGTACAGCTTGCCCTTGTAATACACTTGAGGTAAAGTAGGCTTGAAGTGGGAAAAGTCTATGAATTATTGTGTGAATTAAAGTTTGAAAGACCTATTGTAAACCTTGTGTTGTTATGTTCTGGAATTTCAAGAAGAGCAGAAGATGTGTGTTTATTGTAAACATACTGTAACTGTTTACTGTTTACTGTAACTGTAACATTTTTTTTAACATGCCACAATGCATCTTAAGCATCTATTAAGTAATACAACCTTTCACATGGATAGGAGAGTAGTAGTGTTTTACTTTCAGTTTCTTAAAAATTGTGAATAACAACTAATAGCAACATGTACCAAAATAAACAGAAATGCTAGCACTGTGGCTTCGGTCACGGCATGGAGCACCTATAAACAACCCATATTGTGCTTCAGTTTCATCAGATAATGTGTGTATTTGTTGTCATACTTCCCTTGCTGATAAGGGGTTGGAGGAAGTGGCCTTTGTCTCTGAATCTTATTATCAGCATCACAGGTCTGGATGTGTCTGTGTGACCTGATCAACCACCACACCCATCCTCACCCCCCCCCCCCCCCACATCCCTAAAAAATGGGGGTAAAACTCATGCAAAGGTGTAAGGAGAGAAGGAGAGAGGTAAACATAATTAAGAAAGGCTAAATGAAAGGAGATATGAGTTTCCTGGAGGTGTTTAGGTAAATATGTCAAGAGGGAAGAAACAAACAAGTGACATGCCACAACTGGACTCCATTACGCGTCTCGCTTGACTTAGGATCCTTGTTTAGGGTTGAGCGGGGTTGCCATTAGTTATGATACCCCCCCCCCTCCTCCCCTCCTCCCTCTCCTCCTCCTCTTCTCCTCCTCCACCAACCGGGGCCCAAAGCATGTTTGTTTGGAGCTTGGCACCCTTACTCTCTCCCCAGCTCCGACAAACCATCTGAGCATGATTATTGTTGTCCCACTGAAGAAGGGAAATGGAGAGAGTGTAAACACCAGAGAGAGAGAGAGAGTGAGAACACCGAGGCCCAGCACAGACCATCCGTCGGAGAGAGAGAGAGAGAAAGAGAGAGCGAGAAAGAGAGATGGTGTGAGAGAAAGAGAAAGCAAGAGAGAGTGAGAAAGAGAGGGAGAGAGGAAATTAATGAAAGAGAGAGGGAGAGGTTGCGAAGAGGGCAACATGACAAGCTCGCCCCGAGGCAGCCTGGGGTGACAATACGCAAACCTGACGAAAGGTCACGGTTCAAAGTTGAGGGTGTATAGCAGCAGACTTGGAGGCTCTCTGGGGATGATACAGCTGTTTATATGAGGGAGTTGAGAAGGAGCCAGGAAGCAGGGCATTGGGGTTCTTTATCTGGACGGACGGAAACATTTCTCAACGGCACATTACAGTGGTATCCAAAGAAACAGTTAATGTATCTGACCTGTAAATATTGTGCCTCTGACATTGTAAGGGAAAACTACCCTGGCCAAGGAAGGGGGGGGGGGGGGGGGGGGAGTCTCGCTCTCTCACAAGTTGCAGTTTATGCTCTTGTCCAGGGACCTGAAGTTTGAAGTCGGAAATTCACATCGGCACATTGCAGTGACCCATTTTAGCACACACTTTACTAGCACACCTCTAAAATCTCCCCACATAAAAGATGATGAAGTCAGAGAGAGAGAGAGACAGAGAGAGAGAGAAAGAGAGAGAGAGAGAGAGTGAGGAGAGAGAGAGCAGGAGAGCACTCCCTGGTCAGGGAGTCTGTTTACTTACCACCACCGACACCATGCGCCAGGGAGAGCGCGGGTGCTTGCTTGGCGTAGGCCGCCGGTGTGTTCGCGGGGGGAAGATTGATTGCGCTCCGGCGGCGAGCGAGCGGGGGCGTTGGTTGGTTAGCCTGGACCGTGAGTTCACAAGTTCCACCAAGCAAACAACGGGCGGCGGGCCAGCGAGCTCAGAAAGGCGTGATGCCCGACAGCCAGCACCAAGATTCCGCTCCCCGTCAACAACCCCCTCCCTCCCCCGCCCCAAGTACACACACACACACACACACACACTGACTGGGGTTAGACTTGGGACCCGTCTCCTGTCAGGACTGGGGTGAAGTGGAGGCCCTGGGTGGAGGTGGGCGGCGCGTGGGTGGGGTGGGGAGAGAGAGCGCTTGCTGGAGGAGGTGAGAAAGGGATTTATCTGTCCCTAGTGGGGGTTAGCAGTGAGGTTAGTTAATCCCCATCTGCTTGTAAGGTTAAACACACAGATTTCCTGCTACATGCCTTCTACTGGTGAAGGCTGTGCGTCTCTCCATGTGTGGCTGTGGAGATGGAGCCTGGATGAAGGATTTTGGGGGGGGTGGTCACGTTACTGCTAAGGTAGCTACTATTATGAAAGAGAGGGGACCATGGACAAGTTGGAGGGTACAGGTGGTCAGGGTATGATGGATGACCTCCAGCCAACTGTTTGCGCTCTCTCTCTCTCACACACACACACACACACACACACACACACACACACACATACATACAGTACACACAAACACACACACACACAAACACACAAACTCTTACACATACACACACTCACCATCATCACCACAGGTGATTGTGTGCCTCCTCTTATCCTCCCCCACCCCAGGGCTGCGCCCCAGCATTCTTCCAAAAGGAGGTTGGGAGAGAAAAGGAGAGAGAGGGAGAGTTCGTCTCAGACAGGCACTTACCAAGCAGCTCAGCACTTTTCAGGGTCAGTCTGATTCAGCTGACCCAAGCACCCGAGCCCTCTGTCAACCCCTTCCTCCATATTTCACAACCTTTTTATGAACCACTTTCAGGGTGGGAGAGGGGAGGGGTCCACTTTCCTGCTCAGAAATGCCTCACACATCCACACTCCTTTGTCCCACTACTAGGTTGCATACAGAATTATATTTCAAAATAAAATGACTGAATTGGTCGGTGCGGTGGTCATATAGGTTTAGTCAGATTTTTTTTTTTTTCTTTTTCGCATGCCCAAATTTCCGTCAAGGACACTGAAAGACCGGGGTACACGAAACTTGGTGGGCATGTACCCCCACATGGATAGCATGGAACCATCGTTTTTCGTTTTCATCTGTAGCCCCCCCGCTGGACTGGACCCCCGAAAGGAGGGTAGGGCAGACACAGTTTTCTGTGAATATCTCGAGAACCGTAGGGCCTAGGAGGACCACCTTTTTTTTGTATGTTGGTCTTAAGGGGCCATGTCAACCCATCCCATTTCCACTTATTTCATGTATAGCGCCACCTAGTTAAAAATTAAAAAGCAAAAAATTAGGTGTTTTAATCACAATATCTCTGGCTGACATGGTCAAAACTGCACGAAATTGAAAGTGTAGGATCATTATGACACCCTCCAAATGCATGCCAAGTTTCGTGAACTTTCGTTCATGGGGGGCCATACAATAAAATAATTTATGTGTACATTTAGTGACCGTACACCAACAGAGTTTTCTGTGAATATCTTGAGAACCGTAGGGCCTAAGATGACCAATTTTTTGCATATGTTTGCCTCCAGGGGTCATGTTAACCCATTCCATATGCACACATGTGCATAAACAGATACACATGCACACACATATATTCACAGTAATCATACGTATGACACATACTCACACATTAGACATATGTACGCATGCATGCACGTGCACACACACAGGCACATATGCAGGCACACACATACACACACACACACCCACACACACATAAACATAAACATGTACACGCACACATGCACTCAATTCAAGAATTTCTCAGAATTATGAACAGGCAAGATGGGGGTGGGGTTGTATAAAATGTATTTTACATGTGAAATCTATGAACTAATCATGTTTTGGTACTTGTTGTCTAGCAGATACCAATTGCAATTCACTGAGACAGTTAGAATCATATATGGCTTTCAGCGTGACTTATTTTTGTGGAAAAAATGTGCTGGACTGGGCGGCGGTCATATTTTGTACCGCTCTGCGGTACATCTAGTTGACATTTTCTTCAGTATCATCCTGTATCAAGATTTTAAGTTTTTTTGTTTCTGGAGCTGACCGATCATTTACAATTAGTATGATGTGACTGCCCTGTGATTTCAAGTGTCAGGCCATAAACCTGGCTTAAAGGATGACATCATTTCATTTGGTCTCGTCTTGATGACCTCACAAGCTCCTGATTCCAAACAGGAATGCAATTTATGCTTCAGTGGCACAGCTGATGGCATACGCTGTCTCCTAATTTGAACACTGACATATGACGTAATGTCTCGAGCAATAAATCCTTCAAGACGAAAGAAACATGTGTATTCAGTTTCTGAGTGAGGCTTCACATCTACATTTTGAAAAAAAAAGCTATTTGATGAAGACAGAATCTAACAATGATTGAAATACATTGTACTAATAACATTCGGAAGTCTCCTTGCTGTGCACATAATTTTAAAATGGTTTTATGATAAACAGCAGCATTTACTGTACAAAACTGTAAATCTCGTAATATAAAACACATGCATTGCACTGAACTGAGGAAGATTATTGCATGTGCCGTGGTAACCAAATAAACTGCTTATTTTTAAATGGCATTATAAAGTGTATTCTCCTTGGGCTGATATTATAGTTAACACAATTATGCACAGATCCGTTCGGATGCCTCTAGTTGGTCATAACAGCCTGGTAATTGACATCAAAAGATTTCCAGGCCTTAGATATGGATCACATAAAAGATTTTGAAGAAGGAGATCACACACTGAGGCCACTGCTTTTGTTGCACTTGAGAAATTAAAGACGTGTGAAATGTCCCTGGACAGCTGTCTTCCTGGAACCCAGTTATGCATATGAAGGCTGTTAACACATATTCATCCAGCTGGCTGAGCAGGGAGGACTGTCACTTGTAGAAATTAAGACTGACTTGAAGAATTTCTTTTTCTCGTTTCAATTCCTTTGTTTTTTAATCCCATTCTTGTGCTTTCTGGCTAACGTTAACCCAAGACAGGCTGTACTTAGCAGTAACACTGGACCTGGTCATATAATAATAGCATAATAAGCATACTAGGCACCTAATGACATTCACATAAAAAAGAAGCCAGACTCATGCTTTTTCAATCATTTTACCTCCTCTAAGTACAGCCTCGGACATCTTGCATCTGCTTAAAAAAAGACAATCAGATTGGCCAAAGTCCAGCAAGGGGGAGCATGTGCAAATCATATATTTATTTATTTTGTAATTGAAAACACACAAACAGGATATAAGTTTTAGGAAACGGTTTCCTATAAAACATCTGGTACAAACAGACCACAACTAGTAGTTGTTGAAGGATCAAACCGAAATGGAAACCAGTGTTGGTTGCATTCCTCTTCGTCGCTTGGGAAGCTCCATGGTATGATCTGAGACAAGAATCGGGGGGTGGGGGAGCTCTTATGGTTTTCTCCTACTGCGCACAAAAGCACCAAATATATGGTAGAACAAACACTGATACTCTACAATTTCATCATGCTCCTCCAAAGTGTTTCAATAAAATCAAGATTTCAACCGTCCCCCGTAACTGTATACTGTAGGTTCAAGAAGGCCTGAAGCCTTTGGTGTTGACTCTACCAGCTGTCTGCCTGAAGTTACTCTCAAGTGCAGAAAGCATAAAGAAACAGTGCTCCATCCTTTTTTCTTCTGTGACGACAGAGTTTTCACATTGTCTGTGTAGTACTAGTGTCCAAACAGTTTGTTTGTCATCTCGCAGCTAGGGACGTGCATTTCTCACCAATCCAGGCCTCTTGCATTTTGACGCTAATTAACCAGCAGAATATAAAAGGTGAGCGAAGTCTGGTCAGTGCTTGTGCTTTTCCTGTGGCCAGTCGCGTCCAATGAGCTCAGCTCAGTATAAATCTACCTATCGTCCTCTCTCTCCCTCAGCCTGCGTGTTACTCTGGGCAGGGTTTGCCCTGGCCATTGGTCCACGGGACAACCTCGCGCCTAAATCAGGAGCTGAACCCGGCTGCTCTTTCACACTCTGGTGCCATGTTGCACTCGGAGTTAATTTTAAAGGTTGTGTTTATGTTCGAGCAACACAGCGCACACATACACACTGCAAACAGTCACCCTGCGCGCTCGCTCGCTCACACCCTCCCTCAGACACATTGGCACACAAGTGCTCATTGTAATGGCTCCCTGACAAGGAGTGGAGGCTCCAGTCTTCGCCGGGTCTGTCAGCTGTCGGGACGGATGTTGATGCCTGCTGGCTGCCGTTCACACTGCATGATTCATTTCCTGCTACAGGCCTCCGTGACTTTTCGCAGCGCTTGGATGACTGGCTCGCCATCTTTTCACGCTCTCAGAGAGAGATATAAAAGTGAGAGACAAAAAATAGGTGGGTGTGAGGGCAATTATACCATCAATGCTCAGTTGCAAAGCTCCACCAAGGATGGGACAGTACCGAACCAAATAGAGATTGGACCTTCAGCTGAAGGATGTATGTAGCAGGGCAATTCCATGGAAAATTATGTTTTTTGTAACATCCATAGCGCCAATAAAATGTGATGGTATGGTATGATGTGAATGATTACATGAAAATTGAGCATTTACTATTTTTTGCTGAAGAATGTACATGAGAAAAAATGCACAAAAAATGAATGTTATCATTCACATCATACAAATGCCAAGGCATTTCACTGCCGTTATGGATGTGACAAAAAGTCCATTTTCCGTGGAATTTTCCAGCAGTGAAAGTCAGATTCACATGGAAACTACTAGGCCAATGATCATGATTTCCACCAGGACCACCATGGAATGTCAGAGAGCCATGTTTTAAACTAGTAAGACAGCACAAGTGGCAGCTGACATAAGATGCTAACATCGTGACATGCTAAGAGTCAGTGAGTCAAAGTGGACTGGTTACAATCAGAAGTGGTTAGCCGCAGGAAAGCTGCTGTTCTCAGGCCATAAAGGAATACAACACTCCCCACACCCAGGGAGTGGCCCTAATGATGTTGATAACCAAGATGGCTCAGAGAGCTCTCATTGGATGTGGGGCACATGGCCCATGGCTCCTTATCCTTGGCGTGTGATTCGAACAAAGAAGAAGAAGATCAACATGGACATCATCCAGTGCTATGCCTCTAACAATTAGAGTAACCAGGATGTCTAAATGAGTTCTACAACAGACAACTGACCATTTTCTGGGGCCACCCAAGACGGAACGTCATGGCCTCCATAATCGACTTCCAGATCACCAAACAACTCTTCCCTCAGCCTTAGCCAAATTTCACCACTGGGCCATGGAACCATGGAAGATCAAATGAACTGTGCTTTAGGAAAAGGTTGGTGGAGATTGGTGGAAGCTTTGAGACCATGGTTGCCTGCGTTAAGTTGAAACAGAGGAGAAATTACCCTGCAGACACCATCCAATTACAGAGATGCAACTCCACACTTTTGAAAAAAGGAGCCAGGCTAGGCAAGTTTAAAATCATGTTCTCCAGCAAGGCTACTAATGAGAAGTGGCAGGGTATACAAGATGTAGTGACAACAACATGCCAGGAAGTGCTACATATGGAGAAACACAGCAACAAGGAATAGATCTCAGCAAAGACCTTGTGCAGGAAGATGAGAGGACAAACAGGAAGGTAGCAATATACAACAGGAACTAATGCTCTGAAGACACAGTAGATTAATAGGCCATACCCTGTACAAGCCTAGTGGTGGTCACAGGCAAAATAGATGTCCTTTGGGGCTTCATCTCTACATACAACAACGTGCCCATCAACAACACAGCTTACTGCCTTTACTCTATTGTGTACTTTACTACTGACATTTTCCCCATGAGAAACATTTGACAGGAGCTGGAATTCCAGCATATTCCAGAACTCATTTTAGCGGAGAGCCAATGCAGAGAAGAGGTCATACAAATTTTCCTCTGAACTGAGACAACTTTAGTCCAGTTTGGGAGTTTATTTTGGGGCCTATTGTTCAGTATAGTTCCTCTGTTGTACGCTAGCTTCATCAATATGTGTGCAATATGGCACAAAGGTATCAAGTTCAGTATTTGGATGAGTTGTGTATGACTAATGATGATGGTGTAGATAAATAACTAATGGTAAACGTGATGTCTTCGTCAGGGGAGAGTCAGCATCAGTTTCCTGAACACAGGTGAAACGTCATCACAGTACTTGTCCCACTGTTCACGCATGATACCAAACATCACCCTCCAAAAATGAATCCATAAACAAGTTCAAAACCTACTGCAAATCCTAATCAGATGACAGCAAACCTACAGTATAAGAGGATCAGTTAATGAAGGGAATAGGGGTTATTTGGGAAATAAATGTTAATGTATAAAAATGTGTGCAACTCTCATGATGTGTAAGGATATGGACGCTATGACAGTTAGGATAAGAGATGGATGTAAGTAAATGTGTGTGTGTGTGTGTGTCTGTGTGTGTGTGTGTGTGTGTGTGCGTGTGTGTGTCTGTGTGTGTCTCTCTGTGTGTGTGTGTGTGTGTGTGTGTGTGTGTGTGTGTGTGTGTGTTTGCTTATTTGCATGACTCAGATGAATGGTGAAGAAGAAGAACCTTCTGCCACCCTGAGAGGCTGTCCCAAAGACTGCCTGTTCCAATTTCACCCACCCTCACTCAGCCAGAAAATCCCCGGGTCAACCAAGAGCCATCCACCCTCTTCTGGTGCTACTGGTGTTATCATACACTTTACTGTCAGCCTATAATCAGTCCACACAGTGTTGTGTCTGTGCCAGTATAATCAAATCAGCGGAGTTCAACCAAAACAACTGATCTGCCATAGTGTCATGCCCATCACAGGCCCACTGAACCGACGACAGCCTCTCATCAATAAGATCTGCCACAGCAAGAAATGAAGCACAGATGAACGAATAGTAGGCGGGGGGAGAGAAAGGGCACAGAAGGAGGGAGAGGGAAAGAGAGAAGGAGAGAGGGAGAGAGAGAGAGAGAGAGAGAGAGAGAGAGAGAGTTCTACTGTTCAGCCTCGGCCATGTGAATCCAATTGACTGTGATTCGACCTCGAATGCTGCATCTCTGCTGCCTCCGCCACCATCTGGATCCAATCTCGGCGCCCGGGTCTGGTTGTGATGTGCTCTTGGGGGGGGTGGGGTGGATGGGAGTGGGGGCTGGTGGGGTGCAAAGGTGGTGGCGTTGGGGTGGGGATGAGGAGAGGAGGAGGAGGGTGGTTCATTTCACTACCCCACCCCCAAGCCACCTCACCCCACCCCACTCTTCACCCCACTCTGGCCTGAAACTAGAAGAGGGAGAAGTCAACTCTCTCTCTCACTCTTTCCCCACTTCTCTGTCTCTTTTTCCCCTTCTGTTCTCTCTCTCTCTCTCTCTCTCTCTCTCTCTTTCCTCTTGTTTTCTACCCCTTCGTGAAGCATGTTGATCTGCATAGACGGCAGCCCAGCTCCCTGTAGATCTCTATCAGCTCTACTGAGCAGCAGAAATGTGAATCCAATTACCCTCAAGAGTGCACACTTTATTGAGATGACTGGATAAAATGCAGAGGGATTCTCTTCCCCTCTTTTTATTCATTTCTTTCTTCCCCTCTTTTTCCTTCTCTTCCTTTTCTTCCACCCTCTTCCCCCTTTTCCCTTTTTCCCCTTCTTTTTGAGTCATCTTGATATTAAACTGTTCTCCGCAGATCCTCTCTACTCTCTGCCTCAGATCTTTATTTTTTTACTGCTCTTTCCCCCTTCTCTTCCCCACTCTGTCTTTTGGTTACTATATATATTGTTGGAGCACATTTTGCATCTCAATCCCAAAGTCTTGGCTCGGTATCAGAGCCACAGAATGTCTCCAAACGCACAGAAGTGAAGCATGTGTGTGGAGGACCATGGGGGAACCTATGCTACAGAGAGCCACCTGCCAAACATAGCAGCTGAGTGTCCCGTTTCAGCAAATCGGCCTGTGTACCTTAAGGGTATACACACCGGTAATTACATTTCTGAAAGAATCCTAATTCTTTTCAAAGGGTGACATGATTTAAAGGAACCGTATGTAAGAAATGTATTACAATTAATCATAAAATGGCCCTGATATGTCACTAGACATTAAGAAATCATGTTCATTTCAAATACTTATATCACTGACAACAGTAGTCCGGCCAGGATATTGTCATTTAAAAAGTAAAGTTGCAGCCCTCAACTGATGTTGATGCTGTGTTTTGTCATGTCATGTTGCGTTTTGGCCTGATGCGCCACCCTCTACCTATCTACTAATTACGATGTCAGTAGTGTTTCGGCATGTGGGTTGGCAACCTCGAGTCAGGGGCCAGGGGTAGGGGATGCACTGCTCTACAGTAATTTGAAAGTGATTGCAGTACCAGTTTTGGCCACAATCTTACATATGGTTCCTTTAAAGTAGTGGTCGGCACTGAAACACTAAATTCAGATCTCCAGGTTAAAGGTCAACTTGCATGTTACATAGACAAGACGGCATACTTCTGTGCAACGGCTTGCGGGGTGATTTACTGATTTTTGCCAGGAGTAATACAGTGCTGCTCATTTCCTAATTTGAAATACCACTCGTCCTCTACCACAGCATGTCATCCATCCATCTTGTTGTCCTTCCCTGCTGCTCCACAGTGGTCTGCAGCCCAACTTCGCTTTGGCCATCTCTCAATTAACTTATTAGCATTAATGACAAGAACAAACAAGATTCCATTCTGGAGTTCGGTTCAATGTTCCAAAACACCATGCTCTCTCTCTCTCTCTCTCTCTCTCTCTCTCTCTATCTATCTCTCTCTCTCTCTCTCTCTCTCTCTGTATATGTGGGTTTGGGATGTGGTGTGGGGTGTATCCAAGGTCTTAACACTCAACAAGTATCTGCAGGCTCTTAACTTAAGATGCTAATTTATAGTCATGAAATGAGCAGATGGTGATGTAATGCCAAGAAACCACAGTGACCTCAGTGTGACTTATGCCTCGTCTGTATCTGTTGGAGTAATTATTCATGTGTATTGTTTGTGCACGGGGCGAGGGGGTGGCTGGTGTGTGCACACATGTGTGCTAGAACATCACAGTGACATTTCAAACAAACTGTTGGGGCTCTAAGGGATGAACTCATTCTCTTAAAGAGTCACAGTGATCGGCAGTGCTATCTTATATTTTAGCCACTAAAATGGCTAATAAGATATTTGAAGGGTAACTTACATAGGGCTTTATAATGAATTCATAAGTACTAAATAACCTGAAATCAGTGCTTTCACAAGCAGTGTTTGTCAGTATGTGGATGCACAATAGAATAGGTAGTAACACTTTTCTTGACAGTATCTACATAAGAGTGACATGACACTGTCATGACACATGAACCCTAACCCTAATCCTAACCTCTAACCTCTTACCCTAAAACTAACCCTAATCCTAATCCTAACCCTAAACCTAACCCTAACCCTAACTTGTCATGACAAAAACCGAATGACACTTAATAACAGAAGCGTTATGTCATAAACGTTTATGACTTGTTGTTATGACAGTGTCATGTCACTCTTATGTAGGTACTGTCAAGTAAAGGGTAACTGAATAGATTGCACTGTGCCAATATAAGGTAAAATGTAAAAGCATAGCCCCCTTATTTATGAGGACATCCCCACATCTTTCACACCATAAACCAGAGTTTCCCCTGACATGTGTATAATAAATTAAAAGTATAAAGTTGACATATGTATGCCATTTGTGTGAATCTTGACATAAGCACTTTATAAACACAGGTGTTACTTTTTTGAAGTTGTAAAGTGTTTATTAATGTGTTATAAAGCCTTTATGTAACTAAACTTAAATGTGAAAGGATAGGAAAGGTTACCATAGGTGATAGCTGTAAAGCTAAGCTGAGATGAGGGTGATTTTAGCCTGAGAGGACTAGTTTGTAGTTGAGCAATAAGCTCTGCGAGGCTGTAGTTTCCGGTGATTGTAGAACCTCTAACAAGCATTGTTAAGCACATCACAAAGTGCATCAATATGGAACAAAATGTGGGCGATATGAAGGGTTGCGTTGGTTTTTACAACCGCATTCAGCCAATCATAATCAACGCGGTTCAGCCAATCATAATCAACGACCAGAACCATCCATCTTAGAATGTCCTGTGTCAAAGGGCCATTGCATCACCCACAGGTCCATCTGGTCACCTCCCCGTGGGTGCCATCCCCATCCCTCCTCTGGCCTTGTAAGGGTGACCGAGGAGCTGAGTCAACTCCGCACTAGCTGACATAATGACCAGGCTGCAGGATGCGGAACATCTGGCATTTTATAACCAAAATAAATCTTCTGTCAGACACCTCTCACTTGTTCTTCTAGGGCTTTTACCCAATCAGGAGACTCCGAGTGTACAAGGCTCATCTCTCCCTAAACATAATCAAATGTGTGGTCGCGCTCCTCTTTTGAGTCATTGCAATAAAAAAAAAATCCCTGGAGTGAGAAAGTGTGCGTCAGCAAGCAACCGGTTGATGTCGGGGTGGAGTGTACCACTGTGTTTTGCGTGTGGGTGAGTGTGCTGTGACGAGGGGCACCCGGGTTCTTTGGTGTGTTGAGCACCGAGCCCCATCTGATATTGATAGTGACTAACACGTGTGGTGCAGTCCCTGGCGTACTCCGATGGATTCCAGTGGATCCTCGCTGGTGTTATCGTCACCGTCCAAAGGGCTAATTAGAGTCCAGACACTCCATGGCTCCCTCTCATTAGAGGCTGTTCCCAGCCAAAGCTGGCTCATGACGGGGGGAAAACAGAGTGACACAGATATGATGACTGGAAATGACACAGAAACAGGAAAAGGGGCTTTGTGATTCCTTGCTCACCGAAGAACATTCTGAGTCTTTTGACCTCGGTGTGACCCAAAGTAAGTGGTGTCAGATTGTTGAAAATACCAGCAGACTGTTGGGGGTTCTGTCGTCATATGGTGTTGCTGTTTTTTTTATGCCTACTGCTTATGACCCATCTGAAACACAGATGGATGTTGGATCACGATGTTGGATTTTTGTATGTAAAAACAGATTCAGAGATCTCAATGCACAGCTGAGAGGTACAAAAAATACAGGAAATAGCCTGACAGCTTCAGGTATCATCATAAGATGACCTTATACCTGGAACGTTGCGTATGAAAGCATGAAACAGAGATATCCACATGTGAACGGGTAAACTTGGAGTTCAGGCCTCAGAAGGAGGTTTTCAAATGGAAGAGGAGAGTCTGCTGGTAGCATCAGGCAAATATAACAGGAACAGGTGGCGGGAAGTGTCTCCTGACACCCAAGTGTGGTAAACATGGCCGGAGGAAGCACAAAGCCTACAAAGAGCATACAGATTTCACTTATCTCAATAATAATAATGATAACAATAAAAATCTTTATTGTCCGCCGATGTGGAAACATGTCTTTGGCTTCACAGGTTAGTTAAAAGACACAAATGGACACAATACAGACAGCAGGAATAAATATACAGAATGGTGTACAGTAAATTGTACAGAACAATACAGTACAATTGCACATTAAATTGTACAGTATGTATGTATGTTTGTATATATGTGTGTGTATGTGTGTATGTATGTATGTATGTATGTGTGTGTGTATATATGTATTATGTGTGTGTATGTATGTATGTGTGTATGTATGTTTGTGTTTGTGGTTTGTGGGTGTGGGAGTGTATGTCTCTCTGATTATTCAACCTGTATGCTTTGTTTAGCTATCCAAGTGATTGTGTAAGGTTGGTATATTGGTACCCTGGCACATCCCTGTTCTGCATTCTTTGTGGCCACTGGTTTGTAACAAAGAGGAAATTGCACAGCCTAATGAGGGGTTTGTTTTTTACGCAGTTTCATCATGATGTGATTTGTTTGTCTCGAACAGCAATACAGGCAGCCTCCTCACACATATGCGAGGGCACTCGTGCATCTGTAGTAAAAGACCCGGGTGGTGAGAGAGTTTGTTTCCTTTTCTTACGAGTTTCAGTATACAGCCACTCACAATTCTCACAAGGGACCACCTACATACAGTTTATCTTCCCCAGTTTGGATGTCTGATACAACGTCTTATCAGAAGACTTTTTTCCACTACGCCTTATCAATAACATCTCTGTTATACCCTCACGTACTCTGTATACCAAACGCAAGCCACATGCCTCAGGTTATTTGTGAACCTGAGAGGAGAGTTTAATTGAGTGCAGTAGGAATGGTTTGTTCTACACCAAGATGAAGGGTCAAATGAGTTTGCGTGAACGTTTTTACAATTCAAGTGTTAGTTTAAACTGTCCCAGTCCAGGCCCCTGTTCAGTATTTAAATGAATGCTGGGTGTTGTGCTCATGAATCATAAGACGAGTTTCCAGTCGTTATTTCAAAACATGGGAATTTACATCAGGGTTGTTGACAAGGACACAATTTCCATTCCCTCTTTGTACAGTGTGTGCGCAAACAAAACTCACACACACACACATACTCACCAATGTAGGCTATTCCACTACGTATCCCCTACTGCTTAAACATACACACACACAACCCCAGAGAATGCCTAGTAAAGCACAAACAGCATTATACAGTTTTACTTGAGAATTATTTTACATTTCATTTACGATCAAAGAGTTGAGATTGCATGGACACGATAAATTGATCAATGTATGTCTATGTTATGTGAAGGAACTGTTTGTGACTGACATTTTAGTTTTGACTGAACCAGACTTTATCTCATGTTCCCTGAGTGGTTATTATGATGGGCTTAATGAAATATAGTTACACGAGGAAGGTAAATATTGAGTATAATGAGTTCAGTGCTGTGAGGCTTCATTGTCCAATAGTAGATGCAGATCTTAACGTTAACCAGATGTATTGTTAAAATGCTGGTGAGTAAATACAGTATAATACTGCAATAGTAAATGGAGAAAGAATCCCTGTCTGTATCTGACACAATGTTCTAATATAAGATCCAAATTGCTTCACCTATCTGTGTATTTTCAATTTTATAGAGATATTTACGAAGTCTGTATGTACAAATGTATGACAAAATTCAGTTGACATCCATAGCTGCATCTGTTGTATAACAGCACTTTTATATTTCATATCATCCAACACATACACTCACATACAAAAATGTGCTAACACATCCTCGGGGTTTGGTGTTTTTCTTGAATGAAACCCTGTGTGTTTCTAATTACGGCAAGCTGGCAAAGGGGCTCGAAGCGGAAAAAAAAGAAGAAAAAAAAGAAGTTCTGAGCTGAAGCAGCGGAATCCAGCCGAGATGAGATGAGGAGGGCCGTGCGCGGAGGGGTCGTGGCACCAGAGCGACCGTGGCGACGGCCCAGGCGGCTCGCCTTCAAGAACAATGAACGAGTCCAGCCGTCCTAAAATTATCTCCCTCTTTCCAAATGTCTGCTTCGAGGCTGACTCCCAAACATTGTGGTCGGAAATCGGCATTCTGAAACGGGGGTTGGGAGGGGTTGGGGGGGGGGGGGGGGGGGGGGTGAAGGGAGGAGGAGGGTAGAGGGGTGGGGTGGGGCGGGGGGGTGTTGGAGAAGAGAGAAACTCTGAAAGAAATCCATTGTTCTGTGGAAGAACAGATAAGGGCACTAGGGCAAGTGTAATCACATTTTAGATGCTGATGGAGATGAGTAGAAAGGTGGAGACTGCCTGTGGAGGTGGTGGGGGTGGGGATGGTGGTGGTGGGTGTGGTGTGGTGTGGTGTGGAGGGGTTGGGGGGGGTGCTTAGAGGGGTGTAGGCACAGATGCAAGTTGTACTGGGCCTTGAGACAGAAGCTTGTCTGGGTGTGAAATGGATCCAACCGGGAAGGACACTAAGCATAACTCTTCTGTAATGAAATGATCCTTTGCAGGGCTGGATGTCGTGTTGGGAATCATGCTTTGTATCAGTTCTTTTTTCCTCCATCTAATTCCATTCTTCGATCTCTTCCAAACCCTTCTTTTCCACAGAGAGCAACAAGATCAAGTGGCTCAGGTCATATAAGTTTCACACGCATCTGTGGCTGCTGGAGTCCTCACTGCAAACCAGACAACAGCTCAAATGTTTTCTCCTGACTGTAGACCTTAAACAACACCCTTAAGGGATAGTTACTTTTCCATTTTAACATGTTTTCATTACACAGTATATGAATGTGTCATTATATCAGATCCAACAGAACTCTCTCTTGGGTATTGATCATTACTTTTTAGATGAAGATGATCAGTGAATTGACATTTGTTTGCTTTTTTACAGATGCATTGATTTCCTCTATTTTATTCATCAGCAAGGTTAGCTTTCACATCCCCTTCCCCCATTTTTTTGAGAGCCCTTTACCATGAATATTTCAATTCATTCAGTGACCCCATTGATTGTCTTCAGTAATTTAAGATGGCTAAGTGACTTCTGATAGTCATATGGCGGCGATTTGGCGATATTGACATAGGAGCATGAAGACCAACCATCTGGTTGTGTCTTACAGAGATTTGAACAACTGAACACTCACCCAGACATTCACCCAGAACTGAACTTTCACTCAGAAGCAATTGTATGTATTAATATCAAAACATAATCAATTGAATTTGATTTCAATGCAAAGATAAACGTGACAATTTCCCAGAGTATAATTTTATGAAGTTAATGTTCATGCTGGATAGGGTCATTTAGAAGACTGGAGTTAGACTTCGGGATTGGTATGATAAAGTAGAATATATTATGTCAATAATGAGGAGTGATATGGGAAAGTGCTTAGCACCCAGTCATGTGATGTGTTTGTGGGCACGGTTTTTGTTTATGATTAAATGTTGGAGTTGAAATGTTAAGGGTTGAAAATGACTAACAGTATCTAGTCCTAACCACAGAGGGTGCCATAATGCAGAGAATTTGATATGCATCCATATGTTGATGTACTGTATTTCCAGTGGTGCATGACTGTTTCTAAAATATCTTGTGGCCCTTTCTATGAACTTGATGAGATGTCATGGGATTATTATATGACTAGTCATGCAAAAACAATCTGGGGACAGATTTCAACTTCCCTTATTGATTTGATTGGTCACATCCACCTCATGGATGGACTGGCCAAGATGTGAGTATCTGGTCAAAAAATGAATAAATAAATAAAAATCACATCTCCTGGACACTGAAAACATGGACACAAGGCACAGCAGACCACTGATCAATTCCAGAGAGAGTACAGCTTGCAATTACTGATGGCTCAGAGGGGATGGCGTTGTAGCTGGACACATCTGGCATCTATTGGATTTGGCTGTTTGTTTGTTGAATTGTTTGCTGTGGTTGTTCCCTGCTCTCCCGGCCTGACATGAGCATGAAAGATCTGTGTATGTTTATATGGACAAGCGTTGAATGAAGAAGTGAATATGGAAAAAAAGTGTTTTATTTCATAGCATTCCTGCACTCTTTTTCTCTTTTTGCTATGTGGAGATTCAAACTGTTTAGAGGCTAACTGGATAAATTCCACTTTGCTGGTTTGTTTGTGTGTGTGTGTGTGTGTGTGTGTGTGTGTGTGTGTGTGTGTGTGTGTGTGTGTGTGTGTGTCTGTTATATAGGGTTTTGTTACTAAAACTGGTTCCTGACCATGAACATAAAACATGAATCTGTTGACCATACATCTTTCCCTTCTCTCTCCTTCTCCTCCTCTCTCTCTCTCTCTCTCTCTCTATCGCTCTCTCTCTCGTCTTTTTCACATTTCAAGCCAGTGCAAAGGCCAGGAGTCTATCAGAACAGTGTTTTGTGGTCTCAAAACTATGTGAAACTATGACAAAGGGCCGTGCGGTAAACACAGTATGCATTTAGCTGTAATCAAAAGATTGTGCTCTGTGTAAAAACACATTTGCACAAACCCCGGGGTACAATCAATCACCGGAACATGAATAAAATAAAGTGCTGCATTGTCCCAGTCAGGCCAGGACTCTTATCCACTATGGACAGTCAAGAAGGGGACAGGGTGTAAAACTGCTGTGTTAAGAAGCCAAAAATTGAAATCTCAAGAGTACAATGCTGCTTTTTCACATAACAGTTTATTATAGGAGTTTATAAAATTGGCAAGTACATTTAAGAATCACGGTAAAAAAAAGAGGATGAAAAAAACATTCATAAACTAAGTGAAACACAGACGAAATACAATATTATGTACAGGCAAAAACAGCATTCAATAAAGTATAGAACATGTATTTGCATGGCACTCAATATAAACATACCTCGCAAGTGCTTCTGTTTTTATTAATATTAACTGAATGCAATGATAATAATAATAATAAAATAATAATTATTACAATAACATAAAACAATATTAACATTTAAACACTGTTTACAATATAGCTGAAATTCATATCATACTAAATATAACAATATTTACCAACCAATTTTATTTATACTAAAACTCTATTCTGGAATATAACAAAAATAGCACTTAAAATAATATTTATTACAATAATAAAATTAATGTGAATAATGTTAGGATATTAGACATTTCAGATAGGCGTTACCCATGGCTTTCTAACTGAGTAATTTTCCTGTCCCTCCTTCCTCACACAAATGTGGATATTTGCCCATTACTCACAAATCACCCTCACATTCTAGATCTCTCAGTTAGAAAAAATTGTACACAAGAAGCAGCAGACTTAATAACTTTTTTTTTTTTTTTTAATTCCATTCATTACAAAATAAAAATCAGTGGCATGGTTGGTCACAGATTAAATGTTCTTCGCGTGATCTGTGGAGGACACAGAGAAGAGTCCTCCATACAGGGTCTTCATCCCAGAAATCAACAAGGGTCCTTATACCCACCCCCGCCTCAGTTTACTCATCAGCTTCTGCTGGGTATCAATCAGATATCAAGCTTAGGATGCCACCAGCAGTCCCATGATGAAACCTTCCTTCAAAAGATCTCTTTAGTTTAGGTGAATTTTTGAGAACCTTTGAGGTGTGTTCTAAACTCCATCTGGTAAGCGATGTCAACTTTGACTTTGCATTTTAGTGTTGAAGAGTGGAGCAGCAAAAAACTTAAATGTCACGTTCTTGTGAGAGGTCATTGGCACTCTGCTCCGAAAGAAAAATATATGACTCTCAAGCAGCAAGAACAAGGGTCCTTTAGTTCTTCAGTTCCGTAGCTAGTTATCACCCCTCTCCCTTTGCATTCATGAATCTCTGATTTAGGCCATTTGGAATTACACCAGGGATATTCATCTCGCTGGGTGATACATGTTTTGAGGCTCATAAAGAATTGTTTTGTCTTACAGAGACACCCTCAATCACGTCACTGCAATAAAGCACAGGTTGAGGGGTTTGCTCATAAAGAATTGTTTTGTCTTACAGAGACACCCTCAATCACGTCACTGCAATAAAGCACAGGTTGAGGGGTTTTCTCCCAAAGTAGAAGCTAAAGAATATAACTAGTCTTATGTGCAGGACAGATACAAAGTGAGACAAGTAATAGTCTAAAAGGCATTCTGGACTCCAAACACACCTGAGTTTGCATACACTTCATTCATTCATACTACTAGCTTACAATGCAGCCCTTACATTCCCTAACGCCTCTGCTAGAACAGCATCCCCTCCCCCGATAAAAAGGGTACCACATACTGTATACACACACTCTCTCTCACACACACATAGACATATGAGATCACACACACACACACACGCACACACACACGCACACATAGACATATGAGATCACACACACACACACACACATAGAGTTTGACACATCCAATATGCAACTAAAGACAAACCCTGAAAAGTAAAATCCCGAGCATGCACGTCTAGCCCTCTCTCTGATTCATAACCCTCTAAACTACGTCTACATTTTAGTAAGTGAATTTGAGTCTCCCCTCTTTTACTGCTGAGGCAAGCTCTCCACAGTCTTACATGTGAGGCCGCACCTTCACCTCCAGAGACATCAAAAACCTGGCACTTTCCCGCAGCATAGCTATAGCTTTAACATTGGCTAATCATGTCCTACCATTAAAAGTGAGCCACTCTTTACCCTGTTTTATCAACTTTCCTGGATTAAGCTCATCCAATTCTTCCATTCACTGTCATTTCATCTCCAAATCCCTCATCACACAGACAGACACTTATTTGTGCATAACTTATTTGAACATGAGTTTCTCTCCAAAGTTAACGTTACATTTCTTTTCCTCTGTTAAACATATTTGTCCTTTTTGAGATTTTAAGTCGTTAAGTGTTTGTATGAAAAACAACAAGGACTATACATTTTTGGCAGGCTGAAGTCTGAAAAGGACACTGACAAAGCTAAAAGAGAATGTTTCACTCTTTTCACAAGGTCTGTCAGTTCGGAGGAGTAAGAAAACTGCAAAATAACAAGCTCCACGGCAAGAGTGGAAATCTTTTGCTCTGCCCCCACATCCTCTTCAGTACGTGTATTTTATAGCGCCTCCACCTTTTTAATCCCCACCCACTTGACTTCCTGTCTCTTCCTCCCCTCAGACAGTGGCGCCCAGAAGCTCGTCCGACTTGGCCATGATCTCGTTCTGGTTGGAGTCCAGGCCGAAGAACTTGACCTTGAGTCCGTCGGTGGGGTGCACGACGGGCACGGAGACCATGCGGGGGAACGTCCGCGTGGCCAGCTCGAAGCGGCTGGTGCTGGCCAGCTCGATGGCCAGGATGCGCAGGAAGAGGGTGGCCAGCTGCTTGCCCAGGCAGGAGCGTACGCCACCACCGAAGGGCAGGTAGTGGAAGCGGCCCTCCTTGTCCTCGCCGCGTTCCTCGCTGAAGCGGTCAGGGTCGAAGGCGTTGACCTCCTTGAAGACGGCCGAGGTGTCGTGGGTGTCACGGATGCTGTACATCACGCTCCAGCCTTTAGGGATCTGGACACCCTGTGTTTAGGAGAGATCGAGGAAGGGGGGGAGGGATGATATGTTTTATTATTCTTCCTTATCGAGAGAAACATTACATGATGGAACAGAAACATCACATTTTTAAGGGAAAAGTATGTATATTTGTGTGTGAATTCTGATATAATTTAGAATTTAAATAAAGGTTTGCGGGACAATATGGAAGTCCGTTCGCAACTAAGGGTTTTTCAAAAGGCAATAACGGGGTGCATCATTTCAGAAAAACATAAGCTTATGAAAATATGTGTATTTGAACTATTTCTAAGTGCCTTTGATACAATAAACCATGCTTTTGACAGGCCGGAAATTATGCTGTACATATCCCAGCTGAGGCTGAGAGAGCAAAAAAACAGGCCAAAGAACGCTCACGACGGGGACACTCACGTCCAGCTCGAAGGTCTGCATGGCCACGCGGTAGCCGCCGGAGACTGGCGTGAAGAGGCGCAGCACCTCCTTGATGACGCAGTCGAGGTACTTGAGGCTGCAGATGGTGTCCAGTCGCAGCTCGCCCTCGCACAGGCAGCCGTTGTGCAGGATGCCGCGGACGCGCAGCTCCTCCCGCAGCTTCTCCAGCACGGCCGGGTGCCGCAGCAGCTGCATGATGAGCGACGTGCTGGCGCTGGCCGTGGTGGCGAACGAGGCGAAGATCAGCTCCACCGTGGACTCCTGCAGGGAGAGAAAGAGGGAGGGGGGACGGGGGGGGGGGGGGGGGGGGGGCGGGGGGAGATGGACGGAGGGAGTTATTTGAGTGGATGTTTTAATGGACCAGTGGACGCTTGGATGGACGTCGGGAAAACAAATAAAAAAACGCCGATTGAACTATGCAGGCGAACACTGCGGTCATTCTCCCCTTTCGCTCTCTCTCCCCTTCTTCGGACTCCGGGAGGCAGGCGGGACATGGCAGGTCAAGCATAAGCCTCCTCGCTTTTCCCTGAGCTTTGGGTTTAACAAGCTCGCACATTCACAGCCGTTACACAACTCCTCAGACGGCGCGGAGACCGGTGCACTTTTTTTTTTTTTGGCCGACGACGTAAGGGCCTCAGGAGCCATTCTGCTTACAGGTTGCGCTCCCTGACTCTTTGACATTTTTCCCTCGAAAAAAAAAAGGAAAAATTACAGCATGCTGCTGAGCTGGTGCTGACATGGCGGGGGGATCCACCCCTGTCTGCCCCGGGGGCCGGTCGGAGTCGACGGCCGGCCTGAGAAGGGCAGTGGCGTGGCGCGGCGTGGCGTGGCATGTCACGACACATCTCACGACACAGCTCAGGCTCAGGCCAGACTAGACTACACAGAGCTTTCATTTCAGGAGGGTGGAAATTATGAGGGTGCACGAAGAAAAAAAAAAAAAGAAAAGAGTGGGGCGTGGAGGTAAGAGAGTGGCTAGAATAACAAGGTCGAAAAAAAATAACATGCACGGTCAAAAAAGGACCGTTCATTGGCTATCATTTACGTCAAAGAATGTCAACATCACCCCGTGTGGCACGAGGGCCTGAGGACGCTGCGTGCATCTGGACTCCTGACGGGGGTGGTGGTGGGGGGGTCTGGGGCGGGGTGGGGTGGTGGTGGGGGGGTCTGGGGCGGGCTGAGGTGTGTGGTGTCACTGGAGCAGCCACTGTTGCTCTCCTGACAGGGGTGTTGACTAATTTCTGGCCAGACCTCAAAACTCTCCTGGGGGGGGGGGGGGCTGGGGAAGACCTGGAGGCCAGCAGATATGCAGAGCTGAGTGAGTCTAAAAGTGCTGTCCTGTCCAATGTCTTTCATTTCAGCGTCACAGTGTTTGATATTCGCACAATAACTTCAATAAATGAAGACGCCACTCTGCGCTGATAGATGTAAACACTCATAAACTCACAAACACGCATAAGCACTCATCAAGTCATAAACTGTATCTGTGCTGATAGCATGCCTCCTCCAGCACAACAGCACATTCAGACAATTAAATCAGCATGTTCACTCATAGACGAACCAGGCCAACTGATATCACATCAGGACAACAGCTTTGGAATTCTGCTGAGGGGGCAAAATGTTCTCTGTCAAAATCAGAAGTCTGATCGAGGAGGGGGATCACTTTGTGGGAGGGGTATGTTGGATTTCTCTGAGGTCAGAATGAAGTGCCGTTCACACCAACAAAGATAACTATAACAGTAATGACCCTAGATGACACTCTAGATAATATGAACGACAATGTTCACACATAAACTATAACAATAACGAAATCATATTAGCTATAGCGATACTTTTTTGCCGTTATCGACAGATCGTCATCGACCAATCGTTATCCTTATCGTTATCATTTTCGGTGTTAACACCCCTTAAGAGATAGGCTCCATACCTTTAGCTCCTGCATGGTGAGCTCAGCTCCATTCTCCTTGGCGCTCTCCATCAGGACGTCCAGAGCGTCGGCGTAGTCTTTCCCTTGCGTGCACAGAGGTTTCTCCCGGATGGCCTTCTCGATCATCTTCTGCAGCTTGTCGCGGGCACGGATACCCTGTCAGAGGAGAGGAAATGCTGATGTTATCCACTCCAGAGCCACTCCAAATATTAATTCAAGCTGTGTGGCTTTTACATGCTAGCTTGTTAGCTTTTTAGAAAGCAATAGATAAAATGCTACATTTGTACCAGGCTTTCAAGAAACCAGAGCCAAATATTTTGTCATGCAAACATCATCTAACTTTACCAAATCAAGTGTCTGAATCGAGAGACTAAAAATATTCTGAGACACGTTTTTTACGACAGCAAGGTAGGAATCAGGTTCTGGGCTCAGTTAAGCACGTTGAAACAATTCCAATTGTTAATTGTAATTTATAAATAAAGTTGAACTGAGCTAAATTGAAACAAGATCATCTCCGCCAACTGAGCTGACCACAACTATTCCACTGGCTCTTGTCCTTACCTTCCGGTATCCGCTGAAAGGCAGGTCAATGGGCAGGCTGAACAGGTTGTCCACAAACTCCTGGAACGTGTTGAAGAAGTGGCACATCTCCTCGTCTGAGATGCGGAAGCCCAGAAGCACCCGCACGGCCATGTGGAAGGAGAGCCGCTGGGACTCGCGGTACACGTTGATGGGTTCGGGGTTGGAGCTCCACACCCGCAAGGTCTCTTGGATGACCTGCTGGATCTTGGGCAGGTAACTTTCCAGGGCTTCGTGGCTGAATACCTTGGCAAACACCTGCAAAATGGCATCAGAGAGCCCACATTGTTGTTACTGGTGATACTCTGTGTGTATGTGTGTGTGTGTGTGTGTGTGTGTGTGTGTGTGTGTGTGTGTGTGTGTGTGGTTGTGTGTGTTTGAGAGAGAGAGAGAGAGAAAGAGAGAGAGAGAGAGTACTGAAGTTCTAAAGTCAGAGTACCAACTGATCCTAATCGGCATAATCATGCTGAAGAAGGCCGTCTTGCCCAAAACTTGCCCTTGGCTGATTAAAAAAGAACTGTGAGTGCTATCCTTAATTTCTAAAGTTTATTCTAACTCAACTTAATGACATTCCACTACACCCTTACAAAAACAGTTTTAAACAAAAAAAACAACAACTTAAAACAATCAATCCTAAAAGAAAATAAAGACCATTTAAAAGAAAGACTAGAACCCTGAAGACGAAACGAACAGACAGACAGTACACCATGCTAAGCAGCAAGCTTACCCATTCCCAAACAGAAAGGAACATCCAAGAGGAGCAGGCAGACTCCAGCGGGCACACAGAGACTGCTCCGGCTGCCCAGAAAGTACAGACTGTGCTGCCACACAGGTCTGGGAACAGGGTGGCACTCTCAGAGTGCAAAGAAATTATCTGCTCTTTCACACGGCTATCTGAACACATTGTAATCCTCCCTGAGTAGTTGTCTGTGGTCTCATATCGATATCGATATCGATATCGATATCTCATGGTATAGAGGGAGACAGGATGTAAAAGAGCTGGGCAGGGCAGCTGCATGAGCCCACACCATACCATCTTTTACTTTCATAACTGTTTGAAGACATTTACCTTTATACCATCATACAAGTAGCTCAATGATGCCTTTTTACCTTGTTACTCTAATATTGAGAACAATATAGTTCCAGTTCCAGGGACATTTTCATGAAGCATTTTAACACACCTAAAGTGCAAGGCCTTGTGTGTGTGTGTGTGTGTGTGTGTGTGTGTGCGTGTGTGTGTGTGTGTGTGTGTGTGTGTGTGTGTGTGTGTGTGTGTGTGTGTGTGTGTCTTGTAAGTTTTGCACTTTGACACTTTGACTTTATTCTGAAGACACACACCCCTAACAACCACATGGGTGAGCCCCACACTGCCAGTGACTTTAAAACATGTTGTAGTGTTGTCTGTCTAAGTACTAAGTACCCCCACTACACACACACACACACACACACACACACACACACACACACACACACACACACACACACACACATGCTCAGGTCCAATAATGCCCTGAACGGTTGACCTCGAAGCCAGTCACGGCTCTGGGACAGGGACCCACTCTGAGCAGACTAATGAATGGAAATGTCATCTAAATATTATCCCACAGACACGGCCAGGAGATCCACAGAAGAGGCGACGTCTTTAGTTTGTTTTCCTTACATATTTTTTTTCTCTCTCTCTCATGGAAAAACTCAAATATTTCACCTCCCCCAAACATCTGTACGTACTATTTCACTCCTTCTCTGTCTCCCTCTCTTTCTCTCTTTCTCTCTCTCTCGCCGTTGAAATTAAACATATTCTTATGTGCCGAAGCAGAGAAAGAGGGAGAGTTTCCCTTGCTGTCAGCAGTCACAGGGAAAGGTAAGATTTTCCTGGCCTGAACAGTGCATTTCTAATGCGCCTCAGTCGCGAGGGTCTGTTTGGTGAAATAACATCCATGTTCCCCTCAAAAAGTCCAGCTCCTCCGACTAACAATAGCACTTTTTATACGCCAACTCACCCCAAATACCATGACTCCCTCTGCAAAGCTTTTCCACAGTTGTAAAGACGCGAGGGCGAAGCAATAAGGGTCCACTGATCCTCTCTCTCTCTCTCTCTCTCTCTCTCTCTCTCTCTCTCTCTCTCTCTCTCTCTCTCTCTCCCTCACTCTCTCTTTCCATCAGCCATTTAGCTCAACTTGTGAGCTCTCACTTATGTCATATTTTCTTGTTCACTCGAGTGATCTTTCGCCGGCTTCTGTGTCCACAGAAGGTCCAGTCTCTTCTCTCTCTCTCCCTGGCCACTTTGGTCATCATGTCTGAGTCACAAAATGATGCTGCTGCATCTGCTGCATTTCGAGTGGTCACTGCACAGGGTAATGACTCATAGAGTTATATAGGAGCAGACACATGGAGGGGATGTCAAGGCGATCATCTCTTCTGATCACGCTGGACATCTATTCTCTCTCTCTCTGGCCGTCTACATCTGACCGTCCTGTATTGCCCATCCTCTAGCCTTTGGCACATCGTGGCTTTGGCGCCACAGGCTTCACTTTGCCTTCAGCTCTCCTTTGCCCAGTCAGTCAACTTGTATGGAGGTCAGCCATATCAAGCACACCCCATTCACATAAATACACACGCACACACACACACACACACACACACACACACACACACACACACACACACACACACACACACACATATACACACACACACAAGCACGCACAGACGTAAACACACAAATTCAGGACAAGCCCTATCTGTGCACTGATACGGGTACCCTGTTTACATTCACTCCAGAACACACACACACACACACACACACACGATTGGCACACACACACAAGCACTTAGGATCCCACTCGACGGCTTCTGTTTGCCCGTGACCAAAAAAAACAGAGAGAAAGAAAACATTGCAGACACCACTGGGTTCTCAGGTCACACCACACTTGTGAACTCCGCATATAACTACATAATTGTCCCAGCCATACCCTGCATAAATACACGGAGGGCATCCAGTCAAAGGCTAGAACAGTAGTTCACCCCTATTTTGCCTGTGGTAATGTTAAACCTCCGTACTCTACATGTGTCAGTCAAACTGAAGTAATGGCATGCCATTCTATCCCGGGAAACTCCACAAATGCAACACTCGAGGAAAAAAAAGAGAGAAGAACACTAAAAATACTGTTATGTCTTCATTACAAAACGTGACTAGCCGAGACACACACCCCTTTAGAACTACACCCCTCCCTAATAATTTCCATATGTCTTAAATTATATGAAACCGCTCGAAGCTGCTGGTTTCAACAGAATGTAAAGACTCCTTTATTCTTTCTTCTCTTTTCCATCGTACTCCTTCTTTCTCTCTCTCTTTCTCTCTCTCATCCCTCCCTCCCTCTCTCTCTCTCTGTCTCTCCTTACGATCCCCTCCTCTTCGCGTCCCTCCCTCCTGCTCTGCCCTTTTTTCCCCCGCTCTCTGTCTGTCATCTTTAACCCTGAGGAATGCAACACAATCCCTCATTCACAGTAGAGGAGTCAATAAACAGGTGAGCAGCAGAATTAAAAAAGCTCTGCCACCTACTGGCCACATTGTTCATTGCAAGAGTTTCTCAATCCAAACACACAAGCCGACAGACAGATCACTAATGCTCTGACCCCACACAGAGTTTGATCACTGTCCCCAAGAACATTCCAGTGGAAAGTCGGATTTCTGATTTTTGTTATATAAAGATGTTTTCTTCTTTTTTTTTTTTTTGTTCGCACAGCCGCTCCACATGAACTGCTTTCATTGACTACTTTGATTTAGTTAAAAGGAGCTGAAGGCATTCTTGGAAGGAGGGAGAGAGAGAGCGCAAAGACCAGACAAAACAAAAGCAAGCTTGTGTTTTGGGGGGGGCGGATTGCGAGACACAAAAAGCCTGGGTGGCCCTTTGGGCAGTCGCCTCCACCTGTCCACCTATCCCAGCATAGCCTGACCCCCCTCGCTGCTCATCCCAACTGAAACCTGAACTGAACTTGGTAAAGGCCAAGAAACATTGGCACGGCTGAGCGTGGCTGACAAAGGTGGATGTCGTAGCCAGGCAGCGGTGGGAGCTACACCAAGACGCCATGTGTGTGTGTGTGTGTGTGTGTGTGTGTGTGTGTGTGTGTGTGTGTGTGTGTGTGTGTGCGTGTGTGTGTGTGTGTGTGTGTGCGTGTGTGTGTGCGTGTGTATGTGTGTGTGTGTATGGCACCACAACATTTTCATCGTCTTTCACTCCACTGAACTTCAGGTGACACTCCAAGAGTTCTCACTATGCGGGGAGACCGCAGTATTTTCTTACTTGCAAAAGAAGACAGTCAGAGGTGAGGGCTGTGTTCAGCTCCCAGCACCCACGCCACAAGCTCTAAACTACTGGGTGGTGAGACGTCAGCCGTATGTTCTTCTGTCTGTTTTGACACATAGAGATGTTTGGCTTCTACACTTTTTCTACGTTTTTTTACTGTGGCACATTTTTCCTCAGTGTGTGATTCCGCTTTATCCTTCTCCTTCATCACTTCCTTGCCATCCTCTGGCTCTTTTTCTGCCAGGCTACTCTTTTCCTCCCTCCCTCTCTCTCTCTCTCTCCCTCCCTCTCTCTCTCTCTCTCTCTCTCTCTCCCTCTCTCTCTCTCTCTCTCTCTCTCTCTTTCTCTCTCGTTCTGCTTTGTAACCCATTCCACCAATAATGTGGGATGGCAAGCTAAGGTCTGGAATGCCATGTGGAGAAGGAAAAAATCCTGGTGTGCGTGTATGTGTGTGTGTGTGTGTGTGTGTGTGTGTGCATGTGTGTGTGTGTGTATGTGTGTGTGTGTCTGTCTGTCTATGTGTTTATGCAAGTGCGTGTGTATGTGTTTGTGGAAGTGTGTGTGTGTGTGTGTGTGTGTGTGTGTGTGTGTGTGTGTGTGTGTGTGTGTGTGTGTGTATGCGTGTGTGTGTGCGTGCAGCCATGCATACATGAATGTGTGTGTTGAAGGCAATAGAAATAAGGAGCGATATACAGCTTCAGAATGTAGAACATTTGTCTGCTGCATCACTGCAATACTAAGGACCAACTGCTGCCAATATGGCCCAGGTCTAGGCACATAGTTTCCTAATTAAACACTGGATTATCTGGAAACTGGGCTGCAGCTACCAGAAGGAAGCAATACAGTCTGTAAGTTAGAGACAGAGAAAGAAAAGAAAAGAGAGAGAGACAGAGAGAGTGGGGGATAGAGAAAGAGAGGTGGAGAACAACAAAGACATAGAAAAGCAACAGGCATGCAATCTTTCTCTGATCTGTGGTTTCTCTTGGAGGTACTCCTTGTGGAGTAGATCTTCCCTCATGCTATATAGAAGTGTAATAGAAGTGTAATTCTATGTAATGTGGAGGTTAAACTTGTCATGAAAGTGTTTATGGATGACGGAATCTTTGTATGAGTTCATGTCTTGATTAAATAAATACGATACTATGATTTCCACGATGATTCTAGACGCACTACGAAATGAAGCTGCCTTGAAATATGAGCACTGTCACAAGTTGCCTTACCTACAGGTAACCTATAGGCTACGAATCAGCATCTAAGGGAACCAGGGGTTTTGTCCGGTGCTTATATTACTCTTGACTGTTGTTTTAGTCTTAGTGCCGGAGTCGGTAGAAGGTCCTGGCACACGCCAACCCTTGTGGAGCTTTATCCAGCTGAGGAATGCTGGATTAGCGGAGCCCACATACATGTCCCGCATCCCCTGCCCGACTCGCTTACACTGTAATGTAGCATAAGCTGGGGAAAGTGAAACTACACTCCAGCATCACATAGATACAGGAGAGATTAGGTAGTGAGGAGGGGAGCCCATCTAAAGCCTTCGTCCCCAAACAGTTCCATCCATTGTTTGCCCCCCCCCCCCCCACTGGTATGGAATATGGACGGCAACAGTTACCTCGTCAGATAGCGGCAGGCAGGCAGGACTTTTGGCTGCATCGACACCACTACCTTAACACAGAGAGGGGAGAGAAGAGCTAACAGGGGGAGGAATGGACTGCGAAGGCAGGCAGGGGGCCTTGAGACAAGCCATCATTGTGAGGCCCAGAGCAGGGTAACTAATTACCGGTCATTAGGGGCTTGTGTGAGGGCTTCCAGACCGGGGGGATTAGCCACTCTCATTAAGACCCATTGACCCCCTCAATGGGACAGGTGTGTTGAAGGCGAAACTCAAACCCTGAGGGCTTAGAGGGGGGTGGGCAGGGGTGAGGTGAGGTGGGGTGGAAAGGGGGAAGAAGGGGCGGGATTGGGGGCAACAGCAGACATAGACCAGCTTATTTTGCCCCATGACAATGGACCTGGGGGGGTTGGATGGAGATATGTGTGTTGTGCCGGGAGGCTGGGAGTAATTGGAGACAAGAGGACTTTGAGCGTAATCCTCCTCCAGAGCATGATCAGATGCTGCGGTAAGCAGACGCTAACAGCCCTGGAGCCAGCTAACAGCTAACAGCCCTGGAGCCAGCTAACAGCTAACAGCCCTGGAGCCAGGCGCTCGACAGGCGCGATCACATGGGGATGGTCCGGTGCGCTTAGATATCCCCCCGTTGGCCTGGCTGACTCGGCGCCTGCCAGGCTTCTATCACCCCTTGGCATTACATCTGGGCTGGGACTGGATCTCCGGTGTGTGTTGACGAAGGTCGGACGGACAGAGGCTAACAAGCCGAGGATGAGTCCACACCTGCGGACGACTCATCCTGGGAGTCTCATTCTTGATTCCAGCCAGGCATGAACACCCTGACCCTGACGAATACATTCACACCTCTGCCCAAGCCCTTAAGAAGCTTATGTCATCGGGCATCGAGAAGTCCTTTTTCACTGTTTTACAGTAACAGTCTCCGTAATGCACTTAGTCATCATGGATTGAGTGCAACACGTGAGACTTGTCCGTGTGGTCATAACAGCCAACACTGGACACAGGCAAACAGGAGAGAGAGAATTTTAAGATAATAATGAAAGTGAAAGTTTGTTTGCCCTACTACTATTTAACATGATGTCAAATAAGACTTTATCTCCAGAGGATTGTTTATAGATAACTCACTTATCTATTTGGACATAACTATATAACAAGCTATGTGCATGCATAAAATCTACCGACACTGTTAAAATCTATTCATCTTTGCTTACATGTGGGTGTTTGTTTGTATGTACGTGTGACTGTCATTGTGTGTGTATGTGTGTGTGTGTGTGTGTGTGTGTATGTGTGTGTGTGTGTGTGTGTGTGTGTGATGCATACATGTTTGTATGCATTTCTGTGTGTGTGTGTGTGTGTGTGTGTATGTGTGTGTGTGTGTGTGTGTGTGTGTGTGTGTGTATGTGTGTGTGTGTGTGTGTGTGTGTGTGTGTGTGTGTGTGTGTGTGTGTGTGTGTGTGTGTGTGTGTATGTGTGTGTGTGTGTGTGTGTGATGCATACATGTTTGTATGCATTTCTGTGTGTATGCCAGGTTTACTGCTGGTACCTTTCTTCTCTTGCGGTGGATGTCCCCGATGGAGTTGGCCAGGCTGTTGGGCCCCAGCAGGGTACTGGTGCTCTGGGGCCAGTCCACACTGACCAGACTGTGCTCCCCCATCAGCACCTTGCGCACGTTGTCCGCCCCCGTCACACGGATCAGCGGCCGGCCCAGCAGATGGGTCTTGAACACGTTACCGTACTTCTGCCGCCTGGAGGCATGGAACCCAGCACCCTAGACCGCAAAATACAGAAGAGACAGATAGAGAGAGAGAGAGAAAGAGATAGAGAGAGAGAGAGAGAGAGAGAGAATGAGAGAGAGATTATAAGTATATAGTAGTATAACTCTGTGACAACAAATGTGTATGTTGTATGAAAAACTCCAACAAACCAACCAAATGAATGAATGACAAATAACTATTAGGACTACAAAGGAAATTCCATCACAGAGTAGCTTGCTATATGAATGAATAACCACAGTTAAGCTCTAGCACGCTGCGAGGGTGGTCTAAGGTTAAGTAGTTCACTCCTCTCACTATAGGCTAACAGGGGAGAACTTCGTGTACAGTACAAAGCTGAGGAGGTGTTAGCATAACTGAGGAGGTGTTAGCCGTAATAGGCATTTGGAGGAAGGGGTATTAGTGGGGCCAGATTACACTGATAATTCTCTGTTTTGGTAAAGGGTGGTAGTTCAGTTCCCTGTGGACATTATTAGATTACCACAGCCAGGCTAGAAGCTAAGCCATGGGAAAGAAAGAAATGATCTAATTGGGGGTGCATGGGTGTAGTGTGCGTGCGTGCGTGCGTGCGTGCGTGTGTGCGTTTGTGTGTGCGTGCGTGCGTGCGTGCGTGTGCGTGTCTGTGTGTGTGTCTGTGTGTGTCTTGTAAGAAGAGAACGGAGAACAGCTAAACTTAAGATCAGAACTTTCCATGGCACCACATGAGTAATGCCTGCAAAAGAGCACTACCCACCCAATCCCTTCCATGTAATTTATGCAACTACATACAATTATGTGCAACTCTTCTGCAACCTCTATACATTGGAAAAAGAATGGCATCATTGCAGACCATTTGACCTCTCAAAAATATATACCATACCTTACCACACCCACCCACACACCCACCCACACACACACACACACACACACACACACACACACACACACACACAAATATACAAAAATGCCAACTTTCTAGTGCCAGGGACTGGGAGTTCTCTGACGTTCGAGATGAAACATGGACCTTTTGTCACCCCTACTTTCAACTCCATTAATCTCTCCTCATCCCATTTAACTAACACTGCTGAAGAGGACAGAGGGCAGCCTGGGGTTTGCCCAAAACACAGGATTACAACACAGATGATAGGCTGAGAGCGATCAGAGGTTTGTGTGTGTGTGTGCGCGTGTGTATGTGTGTGTGTGTGTGTGCGTGCGTGCATGCGTGGGTGGTTGTAGGTGTGTGTGCTTCCAAGCATGTGTGTTTCCGAGTGTGTGTGTGTGTTTTGCTAGGTCTCGGGTTGAGTTGATGACTGATTAGCCTTTTCTTCCCAGGAGGGTTGAGAGTAACGGTAAACCGATTCCGCGGAAGTCTGAATGGCACCCAGTCTGAGGGCAGAGCCGAGGCGCAGGAGGGGCCCATCTGTTGCGCAGAGCTCCAGAGGTCCTGCTGCTCTCTCAGCCGAGACCCGAGACCTGCCCGCCTGCCCGCCTGCCTCAACCTGCCTTGAGTGAGAGACCAGCCCAGTCATTTCTCGTAACCCCACATCGAACCCCCCCCCCCATGCACCGCATTCTACGGAAGCAGGATGACTGACACTCAATCAACTCAAAGACGTCAGCCGCCTACAGACACACTTACAGATGTGAGCGTACAAACCCATGTTCATCTCATTCTTACACTAGCATAGCTATTAAGTGAAAGACCGTGAGTCAATAAGACGTAGTAAGCACTGATGTGGGGATGTTTATCAAAGGGCCAGAGCAAGGGTAGTCAGGTTGTGTGTGTTGTGTGTGTGTGTGTGTGTGTGTGTGTGTGTGTGTGTGTGTACGTCATGTACAGTAATTGCGTGCAAACCCCTGGGAGTGCAGCCCCACGCACAGAGTCTCTCTGTAGCCCCTCTGTCCACACAGAGTCCTACAGGAAGCCCTCGCAGGGCTGTTTGCTTCTTGCCTCACTGCCTATATTGCTCTCTCTCTCTCTCTCTCTCTCTCTCTGTCTCTCTCTCTTTCTCTCACAGTCTCGCTCAACCCCCCTCCTTTTTTTTCTCTCACTTTCTCCCCTCCCTCGCTCCGGGCCCTCTATGCCAAGATTTGTGACCTGTTCACTTTTGAGTCGAACACACGGGCGTTTATTTGCACGGCTAATTTTAGCCGTGAGGAGAGGGCCATTTTTTTCCCCTGTGTTTGTTTGGCTGTTTGAGTAGGCTGCTCCAGTGCACCTCGCTGAGGCAAAGTGGCGCGGAGTGTGTTTGTTTGTTTGCATGTTTGTGTGGGCAGTCTGTCTGTGTGTGTATGTGTGTGTGTCTGTGTGTGTGTGTGTGTGTGCGTGTGTGAATGTGTATAATCTGTGTGTGTGTGTGTGTGCGTGTGTGAATGTGTATAATCTGTGTGTGTGTATGTGTGTGTGTGTGTGTGTGTGTGTGCATGAATGTGTATAATCTGTGTGTGTGTGTGTGTGTGTGTGTGCATGAATGTGTATAATCTGTGTGTGTGTGTGTGTGTGTGTGTGTGTGTGTGTGTGTGTGTGTGTGTGTGTTGTGTGGGGGGGGGCAATTTTAGGACAATAAAAAGGACCTATAACTTACACCCTTCAAAGATCAACTTGGTCCATATGTGACTCCTTCCTACAAGATGCCGATAGTTCTGATGTCACCCTGTCCAGGCCAAGTGTATTCAAGCTAATCGGTGAATGAATGCAGGCTTTGTAAAAAAACGAATCGTTCTCCGTCACTTTTGTGCTTCATCCACAACACTTTTTCTTGGCCCTTACAGAACAGCGACTGTAGATACTTTCTCTCTGTCTCGCTCCTCGCTGCTGAAAGATGACCTGTGTCTGTGGTCATCCTTGTCTCCACCTGGGCCTCACCCCCTGCTTCCTGTTGAGGGCAGCTCTTACCCAGCTTGACCTTTCACCCCTAACGTCTCTCCTCCCGCAGATGAGGTCAAGTCCAACATTCAATCAAAAGCTCATAGATCCAATTGAGCAGGATCAAGAACGGCAGAAGGGTGAAGACCTTAACCGGAACAGGCCAATTTCTTAGTAAGAGCAATTGAACCCAATCCAGATTAACGAGATTGTGGCACGCCGGCGGTGGCACTCCGAATGAACTCACGTGGTGCAGTCTGAGTGTAAAATGACTCATGCCACACCAGGGAGAAATGACATGCTTGTGGTATCGTTCTGTCACATTTCCACTCAATGTCTGAGTCAGAGTGTAATTCTAGAAATATCTCCTTTCAGTGAATACTCAACACTGACTGCAAAAGAGCTTGGATTTGTGAGGTAACACCTCATTCTCTCCACGTTCTCTCTCTAGCAATCGCTCTCTCACTTTCCTTCTCATTCTCTCTCTCTCTCTCTCTCTCTTGCTGCTTCTCTCTGCCTCTTGTTCTCTTCCTCTAGCTTCTGGTTTTTGGGTAAAACGCACTTTGGATGTGTTGTGTTTTCTTTTCTCCTGCGTGTTTCCTGCGCAGGCCTCTCTTGCTTTTTCCACATAAATAGGCTGGAGGGCTTGTCAAAGGGCCAGAGGTCCTCCAGCAGAGGAAGGACAGGGGTGGGGGATGGGGATGGGGGGGTGGGGGGTGGACGGTGGAGGAAAAGTGGGACCATGCTGGTGCGCGAGGTGCGCGAGACAGACCATGTGTGACCGAGGCAGAACGAGAGAAAATATCCGCGGCCGCCGTCAAGAGTCATGGCGGTAAGACGAGGGTGGGTGAGACAGAGTATGGGCAGAAAGATTACACAATGTCACTCTATGGATGAGAGTGTGTGCGTGTGCGTGTGCGTGTGCGTGTGCGTGTGCGTGTGCGTGTGTGTGTGTCTGTCTGTCTGTCTCTCTGTCAGTCTATCTGTCATGCTTGCGTCGTGAGCCAAGACAATTAAACTCGGCTACCTGCTAAAGCGATTATAAGAGTCACACACAGGTTGTCGGCTGAAGGAGAGTGTGCGACAGGTTCCAGCTAGTCCCCCCCCCCCCCCCCCTTCTGCTTCTGAGGAGCAGTGCAGTAGCGTTAGCGCCAGTCCCGCTAGCAGCAGCGCTAGCAGCCGCCGTGGCAGCAGGAGAGGAGGAGGAGAGGGAGGATGAGGGGGGAGGTGAGGAGAGCCTGCTGGCGGTGCAGACAGTGAAGGCAGAGGGCAGAGGCTTACGGTGGGCCTGAGAGGAGGCAGGGCAGTCCAGGGACAAGGGCGTCTTTCACACATGCTGTTATTGCTCAGCAAGGCGTGGGAGTGTGGGGGGCGGCCACTGTGGAGCGTGTGTGTGTGTGTGTGTGTGTCAGCGAGTAAGTGAGGGCCTGTGTGGGTTTGAGTGTAAGCAACTCAAAGTCACACATACCCGAAGCACATACACATGTACTTCTCCATGCTAGCTCAGGCAGATTTGTCCATGAACATATGGCTACTGTACTACAAACAAGATCCAGAGGGATAACATCAAATATGACACAAACCTACAGAAAGCCTACACACACACACACACACACACACACACAC